>NC_053501.1:5994898-6119898 GCF_905171775.1 Rana temporaria | reverse complement strand
GGACGATATTTCCCTGCGGACCTGAACGCGTGCACGTAATCCACGTTTGACGTCACTATAAAGGGAAAGGCCAAAGTCAATGGCGACGCCCTCTGTTCCGCTTTTGCTAGTTACGGCTTTGCTCGTGTTAGTGAAGGTTTGGTTAGAGCTGATTCGCGCTTCTCGGTCTCCAGGCTTTAGCAGGTAGTATTTTCTCGTTCAGTGCGTGTGCTTGTGGGTACGTAGTTGGCATTCGGGTACAGGCGTGCAGTTCGTTCTGCTTAGCAGATTCGTACTGTGCGTTCGTATCTGTGTGTCGTGCGTTCTTTGCAGGTACCACTGGATTTGATTGTGCTTTCTGTTGGAGTGTGTTCTTGACTGACCAGCCGGCCGGTTTGAAGCCATGATGGAGCAGCAGCGTCAATTTTCGCGAGTTGGTGCTGTTTATGGGATGGCTGCTGGATATGTTCATTATTCCAGTACTTTGGCCAGAAACAGGGGGCGGAGGCGTTTCTGGACCAAGAATTGGTTGCGCCAGCGTGACCAGTTCTCACATATGCCTCTGCTTAGGGAAATCCAGGAGAATAATCCTAATGACTATAGGAATTTTCTCCGCATGACGGACCCCGTATTCAACAGTCTGCTGGATCTTCTGTCCCCCTATATCACGAGGCAGGACACTGTGATGCGCCAAGCCATCACGGCCGAGCAGAGGCTTATTGCCACGTTGCGGTACCTGGCGACTGGGAGGAGCCTGCAGGACCTCAAGTTCTCAACAGGCATCTCTCCGCAGGCGCTTGGGGTCATCATACCGGACACGTGTGCTGCCATCATTAAAGTTATGCACGAGGAGTATATGAAGGTAAGTTTCCTCATTTTAACCTCACAATGTGTCTTTAATAATGTGGCAAACTAACTTTTTATTTTATTTCCCAGATATGCTGTGTGTTTAACTAACGTTCCCTTTTCTCACTATGCATGTTGATATCAGCTTTTACATGTTCTTTTTATTTTGGCCTACCTGCATATTTTGATCTTACCCAATATTAACCTGTCCAGCATGCTATCTTCGGGCCAACCCCCACCATGCCACTATTTTTTTATTTTTTTGGTTTTCTAAAAACAGTTTAAACACCCCCCACCCCCCCTTCAAAGTGTTTTTGTCCCCATCAGAGGGCTGTGGAGTCTCTTATTAATTAATTGGCCCTATATATTTGTGCCCCGAAATTCTCCCTTCATAATTTGCAAATGCTATTTAAAAAATGTAAAGTTGCACAAGGATGCTTGTATGATTATGTTTGCAATGTTTATGTGCCAAAGTACTAAATCTCTTTTTTTGTTTGTCCCCACAGCTACCCTCCACACCACAGGAATGGCAGTCTGTGGCTTCCCAATTTGCCGAGCGGTGGGATTTTCCTAACTGCGGTGGAGCAATAGATGGGAAACACGTCCGCATTGTGCCCCCACCCCACTCGGGGTCCTACTATTATAATTACAAGGGTTATCATAGTATCGTGTTGATGGCGGTGGTGTCGGCACAGTATGAGTTTCTATATGTGGACGTGGGGAAGAACGGCCGGATGTCAGATGGGGGAGTGTTCGCACGGACTGATTTCTATGATCGTCTCCAAACTGGTGGTCTGGCATTGCCACCAGATGAAGATAATGTGGAAGGACTTCCGTTTGTGTTCCTAGCGGACGAGGCTTTTGGCCTTGGACCTCACCTAATGCGGCCTTTTCCCCAGAGGACCCTCACCTCAGAGAGGAGTGTGTTCAATTTTCGGTTGTCCAGGGCTCGGAGGGTAGTCGAGAATGCCTTTGGGATCCTCAGCAACCGGTTCCGCCTGTTCCTGACATCGATACATTTGGCGGAATATAAATTGAACACCGTTATATTTGCCTGCTGCATTTTGCACAATTTTCTACGCAGGCACTCCCAGACGTACCTAGCCTCCATGGGCTCTGAGGCAGGACTACCCTCAGAGAACATTCCTGGCCTGGACACTGGTCGCGCTGGCTTGGCCCCCCAATCTGCTCGTGAGGTACGCGACAAATATGTTGAGTACTTCATGGGTCGGGGGGCCATTGCTATGCCAGATCATATTTCTTTCTAATTCGGCCCCCAAAGAAAGGAATATTCTCACAACTAATAAATAATTAGACCATTGGACTTTATACAGTTGTTTGTCATTACTGCTTTTTCTCTATTTTTCTGTCTTCCAGGTTATCTCCAAAAATAGTGCACTTCTAGTGCCAGATTTACTTACTCAGATGTATTAACTAACCACATTTGCACATTATTCACTCATCTACTAACTGGGTATTCAGTCTAGAAATAAGAAGCCACTCTTTTTTCTGCTTTTGATGTCTCATTTTTTTTTTTTATTTTAGTCATTTTTTAACAAGAAATGTGTATTTTTAGGCAGAAAACATTTCCTGCAAATTCTTGAGACAAAATATTGGCTTTTAATTATTTATTTTTTTGTCTTTATTGACAGTGATTATCAATAATAATGATCGAAACACAATGTAAGAATAATTTCACTGAAACTATACGCAAGAATTTTTGGGCTTGTCATTTGTTTGTGTCTAATTTTTTTAACAAGATTTTAACACAACACAAAAAATTTTTTTTTTTTTACAAAAATTAGTTAACTTCTTTCTTTAGGTGAGATTTATTGTTCGTTTTGTGATCTGAAAATGGAAACATTTACAAACCAAAAAAGATCAACACCAAACAAAAATTTAAAAAATGAACAGCAGTCAGTCATATGGATGGTGTGCTTTCACACTGGAACACGCCAAAATTTCTAAATGCACACATTCAGTGAAAACTCGCCAAATGTCATTGGTTAAACAGACAAATGGCCACATGTGCTATCTGACATCATGGGTGATCAATGTCTGTGTTTTGTGGGAGCAAACCCTTCCTCTCAACTACTTGAGGATCGAGGAGGGGTTTGTACCCACAAAGCACAGACAATAGATAGTCTGTGATGGCAGCTAGCACATATTGGCACACTGTGTGTGCATTTAGAAATTTTGGCGTATTATAAAGTACAAAAATTAAAAAGGGTTTTGTGGGCGGGGGATGGGCGGGGGATGGGATTCTGTGGTTCAGTCTTTGACACGGCCCATCATGTCCATGATATTTTTGTAATTTTGGTTGATGACTAGCATCCTTTGTCGCATGTTCTCCATTTCCGTGCTACACTCTGAAATGACATTTCGCACATTCTGCTCCATGACTAGCATCCTTTCCTGCATAATGTCCATTTCCGTGCTGCACTCCATTAGTTGCTGTATAATGATAGAAGCACTTGCACGTGAAAAATGTGCTACTCCATCTTGATCCCCTAAAAAGAAACAAATTGGCATTCAAAATATGTAAATAATTTCCAGCCTATCTGCATATGTTTGGCCCTATTAATATAGGGGTGACACTGACCTGATGGCCTGATAATTTCCACATCCCCAATTTCTTCATCTTCTATCACTCCTCCTTCTTCCACCACCTCCCCATCATCTTCTATCACTCCTCCTTCTTCCACCACCTCCCCATCATCTTCGACTCCTCCTTCATCCATCAATCCACCTTCTTGCAATTTGCCAAATTGTTCTTCCGCCACTTGCCCTTCATCTGATATAAATTCTAAGTCCAAAATAACTTCTTCCTCCTCTCTTCCTTCCTCCTTTCTTCCTTCCTCTTCTCCTTCCACATCCTCTTCTCCTTCCACATCCTCTTCTCCTTCCACATCCTCTTCTCCTTCCACATCCTCTTCTCCTTCCACATCCTCTTCTCCTTCCACATCCTCTTCTCCTTCCACATCCTCTTCTCCTTCCACATCCTCCTCTCTTCCTTCCCCAGCCTCCTCCTGCTCAACATGTGGAGGTGTTTGATTTTCCGGGTGTCTGGCCCTCTCTGCCTCCTCCAATTGCTGGCGTCTTCTTTCCCCTATAAGAAATAATAAAAAACAAAAGGTATACTCATCAGCACACTGATATTGGATATCATAAATCGCACACATTGCATAGACGATACATTTATGATGATTTTTGGTTGTTTATTCTTTCAGCAATCCTCCATTTTTGGCGTAGTTCTAGGCCAAGCTCTGATCCTGCCCCTTTTTTGCAAAGAAGTGACACAAATGGATGTCCCCCCAAAACATTAATTCTCGTCGACCCTCCAAATAAATATACTTTGATTTTTGAGACACAGGTGCTTTGCATTTCAAGATGTTAAAACATCAGCTTTATTTGCATTTTGGAGAATGAATCTTGTTTGCCTGTCACATTCACTCAATTTAATTTCTGTGATTTTGCTATTCAACAATGTTGGAAAACCAAGTTTGGGGCCAGTCAGCCATGTCCAGGTGTGTTGTTCCTGGAGTAACGTCACATTTTTGCTAAACAATGTCATATTACGCGTGTTTACTATTTCACAAAATTTGTTTAAGGTTGTTATTTGACATAAACACAATACAGTATCTACACGTGTTCAAAAGTAAAAGCAGGCCAAGGAGGCAGATGTGAAAAAATACATGTCAACACATTATTGCAGACATTCCCCCCCCCCCTTAAATAATATGGACTTACTTTTACGCAGAATTTTGAGGATCTTCTTCATGTGATGTGGCTCCCTCAATTTTAAATCGGACCAACGCTTCCGTAGTTGCTCCTTTGACCTGGTGACACCAAACATTCTCCTCATTCTCCTTGCCACCTTGTCCATTATGTGTGACTTCCTACGGTTCGGTGTTTTGTAGGGCCCACATTCACCATCATAATCCTTCCTCCTCATGATGTAAACCAACTCCACCATTTCTTCGAACGCCATATTAGTGGCTTTATATCTTTTAGGCCTGGATCGGGACGGTCCAGCCTCTGTCCCTTCACTTGCGCCATGAGAGCTCCGTGCCCGCTCGTGTGACATCGCCATCTTTCCTTCCCACAGAGATTAGGGGCGTGGAAACGAGGAAATGTCCCGTCAGGGGCGGAGATGAGGGCGGGGATTATTGCATATGCGGAGTGTCGCGAATGCCAACAACGTATTGACGTAGGTTACGCGGAGAATATTCGCGCGATTCCAGAACCTACACAGTTAACGCCATATTTACTTTTTCAATTGATTAGGGGCATGGCAAAGGTGACGAGGGCGGCGTTTCATACATACGCGGAGTGGATAAAAGGCGCTTGACGTGATTACGTAGGTTACGTGTTAATTCAGCGAGCGGAAGAAACGAGGATTGTGAGAGAGGCAGGTAAGAAATTTAAACATGGGATCAGCAGCGGGCTCTAAAATGTAGAGCAATGGGATGGGGGTTTGGTCTGTTGGTTGCACAGTTTTATTAAGCTATTATGTCTCTTGGATACCAGAATGTGATTTTCATACCCAAATGCTTTTGTAGACATCACAAAATAGAGAGATCAAAAATGCTGTGACTCATTAGTAATTATGTAGGGTGTATTCAGATCAGGCCAAGTATTGTTCTGTGTTGGTTGGACAGAGGTCATTAGGAAGTTTCTTTCATGTAATCAATGCTGAGGGGCAGGATATCTACACATGCAATAGTGCCTTGATGAATGCTGTCATTTGTAAGAATTGTGTATGGTTGTAGATTTATATTATTTCCTGCAATGTAACCAAAGGGGCGGCATGTTAAAAAAAAATGTTAGCTAAAACCAACCAATGGGGCAGAGCTGGCCAGCATTTTCAAAACAAGAGACACTGTGTTTGTATTTCTATATAGGTACTACTTTTTTAACAACATATTCTATCAATGTAAATGCTGAGGCTTTTTTTAATTGTGTTTTTGGTTTCTTTTCATTTTTTCTATCTAGAATAAAAAAAATAAAAAAATAAATTCACAATGGATCTCCTGCAGAGCCAAGACATTATCCAGCATTTGCTGGATAAATTTCGGGAAATGCCCATCCTGTGGGATTCAAAGCAGGACCATTACCACAATAAGGACGTACGAGCGGCAGCACTTGAACAGCTAGCAGCATACATGAGGACATGGGTGCCAGAATGCAGTGCCAACATGGTGAAGGATAAACTTGCCAACCTCAGGGGCACATATAGGAGAGCGTACAAAGCTCACCAAAAGCAGCTAAGATCTGGAGCAGCAGCAAGACCACCAAAGGAACCCAAGCTGTGGTATTACAACCAGATGTCATTTTTGCGGGATCAACTGGAAGGCAGGCCATCAATGTCGAGTCTGAATCCCAACCTTTCCTCCACGCTACCTCCCAGCGGGACTTCCCCAGATCACCACAGCCCTGCAGAGTCGGATGAAGAGGGCCTGGCTGACAGAGAGGCAGATCTGCGCCTCTACGATGATGAGGTATAGTAGTTTCATAACTATTTATGTAATAATATTAATTATTGTTTGATTCTTGACTTGATATTGGTTAATAAAATACAAGCTGGGAAGTAAAAATCTAAAATCGTGGGCAAACAAATAGGTGTCAGGGATGACAACTGCAGGGGTCAGAGGGTGAGTCTGTTTTCAAGTTTAAATTCAAGGCAAAAAATAAGATTCAAGCATGAAAATGTGAGTGAGTATATTCCTAAATATATTACAACATGTCCCTTTTTTTTACACAGGAAGAAGAGACCAGCCAGGAGGTGGCAGATCCTCTCCTCACTGACAGCCAGGCCGAAGGGGTCAGTGGCAGCCAGGAGGAGGCCGGGCCCAGTGGCGTTCAGCAGCTCCCCAGGACAACCACCACCAGCCAGGCTCCTCCACTTTATATTAGGCCACCAGGCCGTAAGAAGAAATTGGGGGCAGTGGAGGAAGCCAGCCTGAAAATGATTCAGGAGGCGAGTGCCATCATGAGGGCCCCCCTCAACCCCACTGAGGCCTACAGTGCCTCCGTGGCACATGACCTGAATCAAGGCACGGAGGAGCAGAGGCAACTGGCAAAGGGCGTGATCAACCAGGCCCTTTGGTGGATGCAGAGGGAGCTGCTGACCCCAGACACTGGGCTATGTGACCCGGCCCGGCTTGCTGAACACCATTCTCCTGCTGCCACATCATCCCCACCTGCAAGGGCCCAGGGAAGACCCGCTGGAAGGCAGCCTGGAAGGAAGGTTGCAAGGAAGAGGAGACGTTGATGCCCTGCCTTCCATTTGATCCCCCACAAATGGCATCTTGTTTGGACTACCACAGCTTGGGTTGCTTTGGTTATGTGCTGCTGCTTCAGATTTTATTTTGTGTGCTTCCTGAGGTTGGCTAGTTTATCCTTCACCATGTTTGAAATGCAAGTTTGCATGTATGTTGCTAGCTGTTCAAGTGCTGCCATTCTGTTTTTGATCCTTTTTATAATTTGCTCAAATAAAAGCCTTTTTGTTGATTTGAAAAACGTGCCTATTGTTTGTAATACTGTGGGTATTATTTTAGGCATCAAACATTACAAATAAATAAAATGATTAATCTAAAATATTCACTAACTCATGTGGGGGGGGGGGGGGGTCATTTGGTGTGCCAACATGGTAGACAATTTAAACAACCTTCAACAAAATCATGTTAAATATACAAACAAAAGCTAAATCAAAACTATTTCCTATTAAAATATTCTAAATGGTGACATAACTATAAACACCTAAAGAAAGTGGGAAAGATAACCATTAAACATTAAAAGCAAAAAAATTGAAATGTGGAGGACCACTAAAAATATGATACGTCGGGCCAATAAAAGTTTGCAAAAATCTTACTACATCACAGCTAACAAATGTCACTTTTGAGTATGGAACAACTCAGTTGAAATAACATGAGCTAAATAACTGATTAGTTATAGCAAGAGAAGAATGAATAAAACGACGGCATCAAGCATTGGTTATTGTGTGTTTTGCTTCAGTGTTCTATTGCTAGAATTAATCTTTCTATTGACGAATGTGCCATATCCCAAAGAAACGTGAGTTTTACCTGAACGAGCGCTCCCGTGGCCTCATTTAGTCTGAGCATGCGCGGGGTTTTTGTACGTTGGTTTTGTGTACTCACCACCAAACATGTACGTTCGGACAGGATTTGAGCGGACGGTTTTAAAACAAGTTTGGAAATAAATGTCTGCTGAAAAACGGCCCGGCGGGCAAATGTACGGTGAAATTCTGTACGCTCGTAACTACACACGACCAAACATGTATGCTGAAACTGGTCCGCGGGCCAGTTTCAGCAAACATGTTTGGTCGTGAGTATGGGGCCTTACAGGTGTAATGCAAAAAAAAAAAGGGAGGGGGGCCGGCCAGGCCTGTAAGGGGCCCTGGGGTAGGGTGACCATGTGTTCTGGATTGCTCAGGATAGTCCTTAATTTTTCAGGTCTGTCCCGGGCACTTTCATTCCAGGACAATACAGTGTCCCGGAATGAAACTGACACAGCCACCCCCTGGGCCAATCTGATGCCCCAAAAAAAGGCCGCACATCACCGCTTTACTCACTGACAGTACTTATCCTGGCCGGGAATGCCTGGAGGAGCACAATCCCCGCCCCCTGCTTGTGATTGGAGAAATCATAAATCCCGCCTCTTGTGTCCAATCACTGTGCTGTGATTCGTTACAGCACAAGCAGATTTTTTGGGAAGGGAGGGTGTCCCTGAATGGTAGTTTGGAAACGTGGTCACCCTACCCTGGGGACTATTGGGCCCCTTACAGGTGTAATACAAGAAATAAAAAAAAAAGGGAGAGGGGCCTGTAAGGGGACCATCGGGTGTAATGCACCCTGTAATGCAGCCTGTAAGGGGCCCTGAGAACCATTGGGCCCCTTACAGGTGTAATGCAAAAAAAAAAAAAGGGAGGGGGGCCGGCCAGGCCTGTAAGGGGCCCTGGGGAATATTGGGCCCCTTACAGGTGTAATGCAAAAAAAAAGGGAGAGGGGCCTGTAAGGGGACCATCGGGTGTAATGCAAAAAAAAAAAAAAATGGGAGGGGGGCCAGCAAAGGCCTATAAGGGGCCCTGGGGACTATTGGCCCCCTTACAGGTGTAATGCAAGAAATAAAAAAAAAAAAGGGAGAGGGGCCTGTAAGGGGATCATAGGGTGTAATGCAAAAAAAAAAAAAAATGGCCTGGGGCCGGGCAGGCCTGTAAGGGGCCCTGGGGACCATTGGGCCCCTTACAGGTGTAATGCAAAAAAAAAAAGGGAGAGGGGCCTGTAAGGGGACCATCGGGTGTAATGCAAAAAAAAAAAAACGGGAGGGGGGTCGGCCAGGCCTGAAAGGGGGCCTGGGGACCATTGGACCCCTTACAGATGTAATGCAAAAAAAAAAAAAAGGGAGAGGGGCCTGTAAGAGGACCATCGGGTGTAATGCAAAAAAAAAAAATGGCCTGGGGCCGGGCAGGCCTGTAAGGGGCCCTGGGGACCATTGGGCCCCTTACAGGTGTAATGCAAAAAAAAAGGGAGAGGGGCCTGTAAGGGGACCATCGGGTGTAATGCAAAAAGAAAAAGAAAAAAAACAGGAGGGGGACCTGGGGACCATTGGGCCCCTTACAGGTGTAATGCAAAAAAAAAAAAGGGAGAGGGGCCTGTAAGGGGACCATAGGGTGTAATGCATGCAAAAAAAAAAAACAGGAGGGGGGCCGGCCAGGCCTGTAAGGGGCCCTGGGAACCATTGGGCCCCTTACAGGTGTAATGCAAGAAATAAAAAAAAAGGGAGAGGGGCCTGTAAGGGGACCATCGGGTGTAATGCAAAAAAAAAAAATGGGAGGGGGGCCGGCCAGGCCTGTAAGGGGGCCTGGAGACCATCGGGCCCCTTACAGGTGTAATGCAAAAATGAAATAAAATAAAAAAACTGTACAGGGAACATCAGGCCCCCTGATGGCGACCCTGATCATTTTATTTCCTTCCTTCCTTCAATCTTCTACATTTTCCTCCCTAGTTTTCCCGCAGACCCTTTTATCTCTGTAAGCGTTTAAAATTAAGATTTTTTTTCTTCTTTTTTTTTTTTTCATTACTTGAAATATGTATTGTGGGATAGAATCAAATAAAAGATGGCAAATACATAGATTAAAATATATGTAAACTAAAATCTCCTATAAGCCAGCTGTCCTTTCCACAGGCGCTCATCGCAAACATAGCAGATGCCACAAAGGACGTCAGGAAGAGAAATTAAAGCAGATGTAAACACAATCACCACAATTGCATATAAGCTCCAACATATGTCCTTTCAAAAGTAATTTTCAATATTTGCAAATCTGCAGTTTTTATTAAAATAATCCTTGGTTCTCCAGCCACAAAGGTCCTTGTTCAGGCACTTCCAGTTATGGGGTGACAACGGTGTGTCCCTGTTTCTTAATTGTGCTCGGGCGTTGTCATCCTTGTCACATGGACTTTTGATCAGGGCCGACTTTAAGGCAGGGCAAAAGGGGAAGCTGCCCTGGGCCCTGTCATTGTTGTGGGGCCCCAATCAGCTGCCTCATACTTGCCAACTATCCCAGTTTAAATTCCCTTGTCCCTTGAAGTTTTAGTCTTGTGCTATGTCCTGATATCTCAGTATGAAGTGCTGCTACTAATGCTGCCCAGCTCTGCCCTATCGTGTACAGATGACTCACTGGCAGACTCTGTGTTTACATGTAAATAACCGTCATTCATATGTAAATAACGGGACCCGGTCCGAAGCTCCATGACCGCGGCCACGGGACCCGTGGACCCGATCGCCGTCGGTGTCCCACGATCGGTCACAGGAGCTGAAGAACGGGGAGAGGTGAGTGTATACACACCTTCCCCGTTCTTCACTGTGGCAGTGTCATTGATCGTCTCTTCCCTGATATGGGGAAGGACGATCAATGACGTCACACGTCCAGCCCCGCCCCCTACAGTTAGAAACACATATGAGGTCACACTTAACCCCTACAGCGGCCCCCTAGTGGTTAACTCCCAAACTGCAATTGTCATTTTCACAGTTTGTATTTTTATAGCACTTTTTGCTGTGAAAATGACAATGGTCCCAAAAATGTTTCAAAATTCTCCGAAGTGTCCGCCATAATGTCGCAGTCACGAAAAAAATCACTGATCGCCGCCATTAGTAGTAAAAAAAAAAAATATTAATAAAAATGCAATAAAACTTTCCCCTATTTTGTAAACACTATGGCCCAGATTCACAAAAGAGATACGACGTCGTATCTCTGTGATCCGCCCGTCCTAACTATGCGGCTGATTCATAGAATCAGGTTACGCATGGATATCCCTAACAATCCGACAGGTGTAATTGACTTACACCGTCGGATCTTAGGATGCAATTCTAGGCCGGCCGCTAGGTGGCGATTCCATTGCGGTCGGCGTAGAATATGCAAATGACTAGTTACGGCGATCCACGAAGATCCGTGCGTTTGTCGCAATCCCGTACGTCGTTGCTAGTCGTTTTTACCCGTCGCAAAGTTACACCTGCTTTAACATGGCTTATCTTTAGAACAGCCATGTTAAAGTATGACCGTCGTTCCTGCGTCGAATTTCAAATTTTTTATTTTTTTTGGCCTAAGATGTCCGGGAATACGAAACGCTGTAACGCACGTCGCATTTAAAAAAAAACGGCGGGGCGCCGTAATTTCGCGCAATGCACGTCGGGAAATTTGAACACGGAGCATGCGCAGAACGTTCGGCGAGGGAACGCGCCTAATTTAAATGGTGTCCGCCCCATTTGAATTAGGCGGGCTTGCGCCGAGCGCATTTACATTACACCGCCGCAAGTTTACAGGTAAGAGCTTTGTGAATCAGGCACTTACGCTGTAAACCTGCGGCGGTGTAACGTAAATGGGATACGTTACGCCGCCGCGGTGTAATGTAATTGTCTGTGAATCTGGCCCTATAAATTTTGCGATAAACGCTTATTGCGATTTTTTTTTTTTACCAAAAAAATGTAGAAGAATACGTATCGGCCTAAACTGAGGAAAAAAAATGTAGCCGCTCGCTGTATCACTCGGCCCCGCGTCACTGGATGTGATTGACAGCAGCGCCAGTTAATGGCTGCGCTGCTCTCAATCCATCCGCTCTAGCCAATCAGCGGCCAGGCTGAGGGGCGAAGAGGATTGCGGGACTTTCGAGGGGTCAGGTAAGTAAAACGGGGGCTCGGGGGGGGGGGGGGGGGGGGGAGGCATTATCAGATGTCTTTTCACCTTAATGCATAGATTGCGGTAAGGTGAAAACATTATTTTCTTTACAACTCCTTTAACGTAGTGCTAAATGGCAAAACATGGCCTGGTCACGAAGGGGGTTAAACCCTTCCGGAGCTGAAGTGGTTAATATCCCATTTCACAGCGCCTATTGCGCATCACCAAGCTGCACGCTAAACCTGACATCTATAATAACGAACAGATCTGCACATCTCGCTGCGTTATTGCGGTGTACGTCCCGTGAACAAGCCGCAGGCGCCCTACGCGTCTCCTGGAAATCCACCTTCTCCTGTAATTGTTCCGCACATTCATAAAATATAAAATCCGCGAATATTGCGACATAATTCTCGGTAATTCCGAGCTTTTCTCTCTCGGAGACGGTCTTGTGACCTCTGGGAAGGGATATTAGGCGGAAAGGATTTTCTCTGATAGTTTGATGAGAATTCCAAAGAACTTACTAATGAGTTTTTAAACTCTGCGGTGAGATAGGAGGCGTCACATGGAGGATTTATGAGCCGTGTAAGGATGGTGACCATAGACAGAGCCCATCCTGGGAGATAACACCCCGCCTCTTACTCAACCTGTCAGGGAGGTCATTTTTTTCCCTTTTATTAAAGTTTCTGCCCCCAGGGAGGTGGGAGGTTGTCCAGACCAAACCCCAGAGATAAACTTCCCTCTACTGGTGGGAAATTCCAGTGTTGGATCAAGGAGGACACTTCAAAGAGATCCAGTTATCAGGGGCTGAGCCAAATCCTTCTAATTTATATTTTGCAATAAGAGTCCAACTTCAGCCAAAACCTTTTTTATTTTATTTGTAATGCTTTGGACAGAGTGAGGGAGGGTAAGAACTCTTGAAATGTTTTATTGTGCCCAACTGGGGGCTTCCTGTACCCCTACTTCTTTTAACCGCTTGAGGACCGCCACGCGACGATATGCGTCGGCAAAATGGCACAAGGGCGTACGTCCCCTTTAAGACCCCAGCCGTGGGTCGCAAGCGTGCCGCCGGCAGTGCGCTCACAAACCCGGTCCTAGGGTGACCACGTGTCCCGGATTGCCCAGGACAGTCCCGCATTTTGCGGGTCGGTCCCGGGCACCTTCATTCCAGGACAATACAGTGTGCCGGAATGAAAAACCGACACAGCCACCCCCCAAGCCAAACTAATGCCCCAAAAAAAGGCCGCCACATCACCGCTTTACTCACTGACAGTACTTGTCCTGGCCGGAAATGCCCCGAGGAGCACAGTCCCCGCCCCCTGTTTGTGATTGGAGAAATAATTAATCCCCCCTCTTGTGTCCAATCACTGTGCTGAGATTCGTTACAAGCACAAGCTAAAACTATCAGCGTTTTATGGCCAACGCTAGCCCCAGTGTGAAAGCAGCCTAAGAGTCAGGGAGTGAATGAGACAGAGGAGGGGCCTGAGAGACAGAGGAGGGGTCTGAGAGACAAAGGGGCGGTCTGAGAGACAGAGGGGTGGTCTGAGAGACAGAGGGGGGGTCTGAGAGACAGAGGAGAGGTCTAAAAGACAGAGGAGGGGTCTGAGGGGGGGTCTGAGAGACAGAGGAGGGGGTCTGAGAGACAGAGGAGGGGGTTTGAGAGACAGAGGAGGGGGTTTGAGAGACAGAGGAGGGGGTCTGAGAGACAGAGTGTGGGTCTGAGAGACAGGGTGTGGGTCTGAGAGACACAGGAGGGGACAGGGGGGGTCTGAGAGACAGAGGGGGGTCTGAAAGACAGAGGAGAGGTCTGAGAGACAGATGAGGGGTCTGAGAGACAAATGAGGGGGTCTGAGAGACAGAGGAAGGGGTCTGAGAGACAAAGGGGGGTCTGAGAGACAAAGGGGGGTTTGAGAGTCAAAGGGGGTCAGAGAGACAGAGGAGGTCTGAGAGACAGAGGGGGGGTCTGAGAGACAGAGGAGGGGGCTGATAGACAAAGGGGGTCTGAGAGACAGAGGAGGGGTCCGAGGGGGGTCCGCGAAACAGAGGAGGGGGTCTGAGAGACAGAGGAGGGAGTCTGAGAGACAGAGGAAGGGGTCTGAGAGACATAAGAGGGGGTCTGAGAGACAGAGGAGGGGGTCTGAGAGACAGAGTGTGGGTCTGAAAGACACAGGAGGGGACAGGGGGGGGTCTGAGAGACAGAGGGGGGTCTGAAAGACAGAGGAGAGGTCTGAGACTCAGACGAGCGGTCTGAGAGACAAATGAGGGTGTCTGAGAGACAGAGGAAGGGATCTTAGAGATAAAGGGGGGTCTGAGAGACAGAGAAGGGTTCAGAGGGGGTCTGAGAGACAGAGAAGGGGGTCTGAGAGACAGAGGGGGAGGTCTGAGAGACAGAGGAGGAGGTCTGAGAGACAGAGGGGGGTCTGAAAAACAGAGGAGGGATCTGAGAGACAGAGGAGGGGACAGAGGGGGGATATTAGATATTGGGTATGTATAAATCAATCAGTCAATCAATTAGCACAACTATTATTCATATCTATCTATCTATCTATCTATCTATCTATCTATCTATCTATCTATCTATCTATCTATCTATCTATCTATCTATCTATCTATCTATCTATCTATCTATCTATCTATCTATCTATCTATCTATCCATCTTCCTGGGTAGAATTCTTAGTATATTGGTAAAGCGCTGTACATTGAAGTGGTGTACATAGCGGTCTGGTTGACATTCTGCTTTCAGTAGTAATAATAATGAAGGTTGGTATCCAGCTCCTTGGTACGGTGAGAAGTCTGCGGAAGGCTCCCGGCCGTCCATCAAATCGGCGATTTTATCTCCTATATACTGCTGACATTATAGGCTTTTTAAAAGCTGAGAAGTGCCGCCACAATTCTGTTTTACTGTCAGCCTCTCCGGTAGTTAATACCGGGAATAGAAGATTCTGTAAGCTCTGAAGAGGTTTCACGGGTCAAAAAATAAGAATATAAAAAAAGCGCAAACTCTTAAAAACAAAATAAAAAAGTATATTGCTGACCCCAAATAGCAGCTGTGTGCAGCAAGGTGTTTTTAGGAGAAGCAATCGAGGTGTATTCATGCACGAAGGTTTCCTAAATTGGTTTTGGTAGTTAAGGCGGTAATCAATAAAACATGGAAATAAAAAAAAAAAGAAAAGAATAAAATGAGTACAAAACGCAGTCGAGCGGATATATTTATAGGAGCGGAGCGAAGGCTGGATAGCAGAGAGGCCCGGCGTGCCGGATTCTTACTATGGAGCCTGGGGGGAGGGGCTTCACCTCCATGCATGAGACTCTATTCACAAATCATTAAAGAGGAGCCCCATAAGATAAGAATTCTATCTCTACTAGGACACCGGCAAGATCTTCTGCTTTTCCATTTTCTGAGTTTTTTGATCTGCAGATGATTGAATTTGGCTTTAGAAGTTTTTTTACAGTGCCTTGAGAAAGTATTCATCCCCCTTGTTCAGTGAGGATCTCTGAATGATCCAATGCAGTGGCGTCACTAGGGTTGGTGTCACCCGGTGCATTAAAACATGGTGTCACCCCCCCCCCTCTGTCTAGGCTGCCCAGCACCAAGCAGGCAGCGCACGGGCACGGGGCGCACCCCAAACCAGCCCCTGTAAATGATAGTATAGGGCAGTATAGTGGCAGGTTAGGGTAGTATAGAGTGGTATAGTGGCAGGTTGGTGTAGTGGGGTGGTATAGGACAGGTTAAGGTGGTATAGGGCATGTTGGGGTGATATAGCATAGTTTGGGGTGGTATAGGGCAAGTTAGGGTGGTACAGGGCAGGTTGGGGTGGTATAGTGCAAGTTAGGGTGGCATAGGAAAGGTTGGGATGGCATGGGAAAGGTAGGGGTGGTACAGGGCAAGTTAGGGTGGCATTGGGCAGGTTAGGGTGGTATAGGGCAAGTTATGGTGGCATAGTGCAGATTGGGGTGGTACAGGGCAAGTTAGGGTGGCACATGGCAAGTTGGGGTGGCATGGGAAAGTTTGGGATGGCACAGGGCAGGCTGGGGTGGTACAGGGCAGGCTGTGGTGGCACAGGGCAGGCTGGGGTGGTACAGGGCTGTTTGGGGGGTACAGGGCAGGCTGGGGTGGTATAGGACTGTTTGGGGTGGTACAGGGCAGGCTGGGGTGGTAAAGGGCAGGCTGGGTGGTAAAGGGCAGGCTGGGGTGGTACAGGGCAGGCTGGTGTGGCACAGAGCAGGCTGGGGTGGTACAGGGCAGGCTGGAATTGCACAGGGCAGGCTGGGCATGTCAGCTAAAAAAAAACTAAAAAAAACTGGCATTTCACAAAAGTTACTAAATTACATTTTTAGGTGCAAATTTCAGTATTTAGGCTACAAACAAGTACGCTGGGCAAATAGCAATGTGATTTAAGGAAAATATTAAGGTAAAAAAAACATATTTTCGATATAATAAGGGCAAATTATTTTTTCACATCACCCCCTGCCTCCATCCCCCTCTGCCACCAACACCCCCTGCCTTCACCCCCCTCTGCCACCAACACCCCCTGCCTTCACCCCCCTCTGTGGTGACACAATCACCCCCTGCCTCCAATGTCCCCCTGCCTCCAATCTCCCCCTGCCTCCAGTCACCCCCTGCCTCCAATCTCCCCCTGCCTCCATCGTCCCCTGTCTCCACCCCCCACCCTCTGCGGTGCCACCATCCCCCAATTCTGGTTATCAGTAACCTGATTGGCTGAAGCGTCACCAAGGCGGCAGAAGAGGACATTGAGGGACATTTTTTTTTTGTTTGCGCCCCCCCAAAAAATTCTGAGCACCAGTAGCCACTGGTGACCCTAAAGGTAGCCGATCAGCTACAGAGCCGATCTGTGACAAGCAGGTTTTCTGATCTATCCAATGGGCCATGGACAGTGGAGTCTATGGGATGTTCCCTGACTGCATAGGTGACAGTTTTCCGCTTCATAGGATTCTTTATTAGTTCTGAAGATTGAAAAGTAATAATTCTGAAAGTTGAAAAGAAGATGAAAATGAGCGTTAAAAAGAATCCGGCTTTGTTCTATTTTTAGGAAGCTTCAATCTTGGATTCACATATCAAGCTTTGTGAAAGGCGTTCTCCGTCTTTAATTGCGGCGTGACAGCGAGGTGTCATGAGAGATCTCCCCCATCTTTCTATTTTAATGTCTTGAAGACTCGATCACTCCTGCGCACTGCCTGGAGGCGGAGCCATTTGGAGGAACGCAGGCTCCTTCATCGCTGACACCAAAAAAAGATGGAAAGTTAAAAGTTTTTCTACCGGTAAGTTCCACTTTTCCAGGGCTTGGCTGCTGTTCAATGCAAGGACAGTGTAGGTCTTCAGACATAATACAGGAGATGGTCAGAGACTGCAGACACACTACAGGAGACGGTCAGAGACTGCAAACATACTACAGGAGATGGTCAGAGACTGCAGACACACTACAGGAGATGATCAGAGACTGCAGACATACTACAGGAGCCGATCAGAGACTGAAAACATACTACAGGAGATGATCAGAGACTGCAAACACACTACAAGAGATGATCAGAGACTGCAGACCTACTACAGGAGATGATCAGAGACTGCAAACACACTACAAGAGATGATCAGAGACTGCAGACCTACTACAGGAGATGATCAGAGACTGCAAACACACTACAGAAGATGGTCAGAGACTGCAGACATACTACAGGAGATGATCAGAGACTGCAGACACACTGCAGGAGATGATCAGAGACTGCAGACATACTACAGGAGCCGATCAGAGACTGCAAACATACTACAGGAGATGATCAGAGACTGCAGACATACTACAGGAGATGATCAGAGACTGCAGACACACTACAGGAGATGATCAGAGACTGCAGACCTACTACAGGAGATGATCAGAGACTGCAAACACACTACAGAAGATGGTCAGAGACTGCAGACATACTACAGGAGATGATCAGAGACTGCAGACACACTGCAGGAGATGATCAGAGACTGCAGACATACTACAGGAGCCGATCAGAGACTGCAAACATACTACAGGAGATGATCAGAGACTGCAGACATACTACAGGAGATGATCAGAGACTGCAGACACACTACAGGAGATGATCAGAGACTGCAGACATACTACAGGAGATGATCAGAGACTGCAAACACACTACAGAAGATGGTCAGAGACTGCAGACATACTACAGGAGATGATCAGAGACTGCAGACATACTACTGGAGCCGATCAGAGACTGCAAACATACTACAGGAGATGATCAGAGACTGCAAACACACTACAGAAGATGGTCAGAGACTGCAGACATACTACAGGAGATGGCCAGAGACTGCAGACACACTACAGGAGATGATCAGAGACTGCAGACACACTACAGGAGATGATCAGAGACTGCAAACATAATACAGGAGCCAATCAGAGACTGCAAACATAATACAGGAGATGATCAGAGACTGCAGACATACTACAGGAGATGGCCAGAGACTGCAAACACACTACAAGAGATGATCAGAGACTGCAAACACACTACAGGAGCCGATCAGAGACTGCACACATACTACAGGAGATGATCAGAGACTGCAGACACACTATAGGAGATGATCAGAGACTGCAAACACACTACAGAAGATGGTCAGAGACTGCAGACATACTACAGGAGATGATCAGAGACTGCAGACACACTGCAGGAGATGATCAGAGACTGCAGACATACTACAGGAGCCGATCAGAGACTGCAAACATACTACAGGAGATGATCAGAGACTGCAGACATACTACAGGAGATGATCAGAGACTGCAGACACACTACAGGAGATGATCAGAGACTGCAGACATACTACAGGAGATGATCAGAGACTGCAAACACACTACAGAAGATGGTCAGAGACTGCAGACATACTACAGGAGATGATCAGAGACTGCAGACATACTACTGGAGCCGATCAGAGACTGCAAACATACTACAGGAGATGATCAGAGACTGCAAACACACTACAGAAGATGGTCAGAGACTGCAGACATACTACAGGAGATGGCCAGAGACTGCAGACACACTACAGGAGATGATCAGAGACTGCAGACACACTACAGGAGATGATCAGAGACTGCAAACATAATACAGGAGCCAATCAGAGACTGCAAACATAATACAGGAGATGATCAGAGACTGCAGACATACTACAGGAGATGGCCAGAGACTGCAAACACACTACAAGAGATGATCAGAGACTGCAAACACACTACAGGAGCCGATCAGAGACTGCACACATACTACAGGAGATGATCAGAGACTGCAGACACACTATAGGAGATGATCGGAGACTGCAGACACACTATAGGAAATGATCGGAGACTGCACACATACTACAGGAGATGACCAGAGACTGCAGACACACTACAGGAGATGATCAGAGACTGCAGACATACTACAGGAGCCGATCAGAGACTGCAAACATAGTACAGGAGATGATCAGAGACTGCAGACACACTACAAGAGATAATCAGAGACTGCAGACATACTACAGGAGATGGTCAGAGACTGCAGACATACTACAGGAGATGGTCAGAGACTGCAGACATACTACAGGAGATGATCGGAGACTGCAGACATACTACAGGAGCCGATCAGAGACTGCACACATACTACAGGAGATGATCAGAGACTGCAGACACACTACAAGAGATGATCAGAGACTGAAGACATACTACAGGAGATGATCAGAGACTGCAAACACACTACAGAAGATGGCCAGAGACTGCAGACATACTACAGGAGATGATCAGAGACTGCAGACACACTACATGAGATGATCAGAGACTGCAGACACACTAAAGGAGACGATCAGAGACTGCAGACACACTACAAGAGATGGTCAGAGACTGTAGACACACTACAGGAGATGATCAGAGACTGCAGACATACTACAGGAGAGGCATGAGGATGTTTAATGGACAGGAAATGTGCCGTGAGGTTGGTGTGACCCAGTGCTGGGTGGCCCGGAAAGTTCTGACATGCCCGGACTCGGCCAGGCGCTGTGCAGATTCGTATTGTCTTCTGCTCCATCCTGTCCTCCTGCAGACAGTATCAGATATTTCTTTGCAGCGCCATGTCACTTCATTGACTATGTAAATTGCTTTTCCGCTGCCTTGTGAGGTGTTAGCAGTTCATATTTACTCCCGTGCTTCAGATTATTATTCAGACGGAGAGGTGTGGAAGCCAGAATCCGGCACGCCGGCTGTCATGGTGAGCTCTTTGCTCTGACGGTGAAATTCAAATGAGGCACAGTACGGCGTCTCAGAGGAAGGTGAAAGACGCCTGAAAATCGGGAATTATGGAGAAGACCCGTGACCATTGTGCCACTTCATCCACATGCTTAAAGCGGAGATCCACCATAAAAAAAATAGCCAAAAAGGCTCTAAAAAATTATACATTTTTATTTTTCAGATTCAGAAAGAGATACGACGGCGTATCTCCTGATCCGCCGGCGTATCTCTGAGATCCGACGGTCGGATCTATGCGACTGATTCATAGAATCAAGTTACGCATAGATCTCCCTTAGATCCGACAGGTGTAAGTGACTTACGCCGTCGGATCTTAGGCTGCAATCTACCGCCGGCCGCTAGGTGACGCTTTGGTTTTTTACGCAGCGAATATGCAAATTCCGATTCCCGCCGATTCAGAAACGAACGCCCGCCCGTCGCTTTTTTTTTTACGTCGTTTCCGTTCGGCTTTTTCCGGCGTATACTTACCCCTGCTATATGCGGCGTATCCAATGTTAAGTATGGCCGTCGTTCCCGCGCCGAGTTTTGAATTTTTACGTTGTTTGCGTAAGTCGGTCGGGTGTATGTATATATATACATCCGTATATGTATATATATTTATTATTATTATTAAAGGGCCCAGAGGTCCCCAGGGCCCCGGATGGCAACCCCCCTTTTTTATAAAAAAAAAATAATAATTATTTTATGTTAATTTTTGTATTTTTTTTTTTTTTATATATATATTTTTTTTTATTAAAGGGCTCAGAGGTCCCCAGGGCCCCATGTGGCAAACCCCCTTTTTTTATTTGTCATAAATGTTTATCTTTTTATTTTTGTTTATGTATATTTATTTTTTATGTTTTTATTAAAGGGCCCAGAGGTCCCCAGGGCCTTGGATGGCAACCCCCCCCTTTTTTTTTTTTATAAATGTTTATTTTTTTTATATATTATTTTTTTTATTAAAGGGCACAGAGGTTTCTTTTTATTATTATTATTATTATTATTATTATTATTATTATTATTAAAGGACCTAGAGGTCCCGGATGACAACCCCCCTTTTTTATAAAAAAAAAAATAATAATTATTTTATGTTAATTTTTGTATTTTTTTTATTTTTTATATATATATATATTTTTTTATTAAAGGGCTCAGAGGTCCCCAGGGCCCCATGTGGCAAACCCCCTTTTTTATTTGTTATAAATGTTTATTTTTTTATTTTTGTTTATGTATATTTATTTTTTATGTTTTTATTAAAGGGCCCAGAGGTCCCCAGGGCCTTGGATGGCAACCCCCCCCTTTTTTTTTATTTTTATAAATGTTTATTTTTTTAATATATTATTTTTTTTATTAAAGGGCCCCGAGGTTTCTTTTTATTATTATTATTATTATTATTATTATTATTAAAGGACCTAGAGGTCCCGGATGGCAACCCCCCTTTTTTGTAATTTTGTTTTATAAAAAAATAAATAAAAAATGTGTGTATATATATATATATTTTTTTTTTATATATATATATATTTCTTTATTTTTTATTAAAGGGCCCAGAGGTCCCCAGGGCCCCAGATGGCTACCCCCCTTCTTTATATATATTTTTCTTTATTTCTTCTTTCTTTTATAAAGGGCCCCCCCGCTTCTCAATTCGCAGCAAACCCCCCCCCCCCCGGTTCTCAATTTCAGGCGGCAGCACCCCCCCCCCCCACGGTTCTCTGCTCCAGGGGGCCCATGCCTGAAGCTGTGTAAGGGGCCCCATAATTCCTGATGGCTGCCCTGCTAGAAGAATTGATGGTTTGAAGGCAAAGGGTTGTCACCCCAAATATTGATTGGATTTGGATTTCTCTTCTGTTTCCTTACATTTTATATTTTGTTAATTGATAAAAAATAAACTATTAACACTTCTATTTCTGAAAGCATTCTTCGTGTACAGCGTTTTTTCACACCTGCCTTAAAACGTTTGCTCAGTGGTGTGTCGATCTAAATGGGCCCTTTGGTATAAAACAACAATTGCTGAGTGCGTTGGTTTTCATGCGTTGGGTGGGAATCGAGTTGAAGGTCAGCCATCGTAACATTAACAAAGCATTCCATTTGTGTTTTCGCTCTTTTTACATTCCAGGAAACGACAAAGGCCAATATTCAGGTTGTACCGTCACTTCTGCTTTGTTACATTAAACTCCAGAGCAGGAAATATAAAGCGAGGGACGTGAAAGCTGAATATCGCGGCGACTTCAGCTTTCGCTTTCCGAATCCATTTCATATTTGAGAAAGGCAACGCAGTATACGCGCCTCCTCGGGGGAAAAACCGGCGAAGGTGACATTTAGAAAGTTATTAAAGAGATCTTGTCTAATCTGGAGGAAATCCTCTCTTATTAGATTGTGTTATGTCAAGTTAACTGTCTCAAACCTCCCACTCCACTTTTAATTCCTGCTGAGATATTTTTTGGAGTTTTCGGGGGTTAGTGGAGCCAATCAGCTGGTCAATAGGATGGAGGGAAGCTGAGACACTTTGGGCTCCAGCTGTGAGTGTCAGGTCACCTGTGGCCAGGTGACAAGTGCACCCCGTGGGGGTCAGGGATGCAACACAGGGCAGTGAACCCTATAGCCGACTGCGCGATCAGAGAGGAAGCGAACCCAAGATCGCCCAGGGCGCGGAGTCTAAGACCCAGCTTTGTGTTCACCAGAGCCTCTAGTGGTGAGGATGGCCTTCGCCGCAGCTGGATCCAGGTCGCGACCCCTGGGATCCCCTAGGTCACGCTTCGCAGAGAGAGAGAGGAAGCAGCAGGCAGGACAAACAGAAGTGATGGGTAAGCTGAGGTCAGGGCAACAGGCAGACTAGGGTAACCAAGGGACAGGCAAAAAGTCAAGGGCACAGGCAACAGGTCAAGGGCACAGGCAACAGGTCAAGGGCACAGGCAACAGGTCAAGGGCACAGGCAAACAGGAGAAGTCAGGGACGACCAAAAAACGGTACACAGGAAGATAATCGTAGCACACTGCAGACAGGAACTTGAGCAAACAACACTGTTGAACAGCACTGCAGGCCTGTAGTGCAATAGTTAATATAGACTTCCTGGGTGGGGCCATACAGGAAGGAGAGGAAATAGGAAGGTAACCAGAACAGAGTCAGACCTCTAATGGACAGATGGAAACAGGTAAGCTGCCAGACTATTGCATATCCATGACAGTGAGCAAAATGTCAGGTCATTATAGAGAGCAAAACCGAATAATGGAACCTGTTTACAAGACATGGCGCTAGGTGGAAAGGAAATGCACTTGGCGGGAAAACTGCGACTGGCGTAAACGTCTCTGTAACGGAACCCCCAAATGGAACAGGGGTTAAAGCCATTTAGGATATTCAATTCCCGCACCCAAAGCAGCTACCGACACCCCACAATCCAGCGAACACGACCCATACGAATTCCCCCATTAACGAGACACAGTTCTGTTTAAGGTTCAACAGAAAAGACACTCTTTATTGAAAGAGCAGGCTCCTATATACACAAAAAGAATACTGCAGTAACCAAATGAACAATGACCCAACTCCACCCACAACATCAGACAATGGTTCCTAACAAGCCCAATTCACATCTTTTAGTAGACATTCTGGCTCCAGCTCTGACATCATTTACATGAGCTAATTAACTACAACTGATAATTCATACACCTGACCTTTAGGCTGTCTGTTAACTCACAATACACATTTATCATCAATAGACCTTCACACATTACAGGGTCAATTAGCACAAGCCACAATGAAAGATCTTCAGAAGCCATCCTAGATTCATTTACATCACAACAGACAGACAAGTGTGCTGGAGTTGATGACATTAACATCTTCAGTGTGTGCAAGTGACAGCGCACCTCTCCTGACGGTGCACGCAGAACCCTCTCTGCCCTGGCACATGCCTATAAGAGCAGGGGATGTGCACAGCCGCTGTAGTCTCAGTAGCAGCTCCTCTTGAAGCCCACACCAGTAGCCTGCACACTATAAATTGTAGCTGCTCTTCTGCAACAGCTCCTCGCTCTGCTATACTGTAGGTGGGGAGAGAGGATCTGGGGATGAGAGGAGAGCCTGTACTGCAAGGGGGAGGGGTTGGGAGATTTTTGGGTAAACTGGCCTGAACTCTGTACATAGCGCATTCCTGAGCCCTGCACTCTGTACATGGCACACCCCTGAGCCCTGCACCTTGTACATAGCACACTCCTGCTCCCTGCACCTTGTATGTAGCACACTTCTAAGCCTTTCGTCAAATAGGTAGCACCCTCCTGAGCCCTGCACCTTGTATGTAGTGCACTCCTGAGCCATTCACCTTGTATGTAGTACATTCCTGAACTCTGAACCCTGTATGTAGCACACTCCTGAACTCTGCACCCTGTATGTAGCACACTTCTGAACTATGCACCCTGTATGTAGCACACTCCTGAACTCTGCACCCTGTATGTAGCACACTCCTGAACTCTGCACCCTACATGTAGCGTACTCCTGAACTCTAGTGGCCCTTGTACGTAGCACACTACTAAACTTTGCACCCTGTATGTAGAGCACTCCTGAACTCTGCACTCTGTATGTATTGCACACCTGAACCTTGTGAGTAATGCACTGCTATTATTTAACAATGCCTTTTAAAAACACTTCCACTGTTAGTGCTATTTGGCCATACCCACCCTCTGATCTGGAGAGCTCTTCCCCTGCGGATGGGGGTGTGGTTGAATTCCTGCACCTAGTGTCTGGGTAAAAAAGCCCTGTGACCACCTACCGTATTTATCGCGGTATAGCGCGCTCCGGCTTATACCGCGCACCCCTAAAGTTGCCCTGAATCCTGTGGAATTTTTTTTTTGTACTTACAGTTTTGGTGTCTTGCGCGGCGTCCATCGGCGGCCTCGTCGGGTCCGGCATCCGTCTGCGACTTCGGGTGTCCTCTTCGTCGGGTCCGGCGTCCTTCTGCGGCGTCCTCGCGTCCTCCCCGCTCGTTTTCCCGCGCCGAGTTTGAATACTGCGCCGACATATACAGAGCGCAGTACACTCGTGTATTGTCGGCAATGCTCGGCTACTCTCGCGCTGACGTCCTGTACGTCCAGGACGTCAGCGCGGGAGGAGCCGAGACTGCCCGACAATACACGAGTGTACTGCGCTCGGTATATGTCGGCGCAGTATTCAAACTCGGCGCGGGAAAGCGGGTATCGGCGTATACCGCGCACCCACGATTTTGCCCTGATTTTCAGGGCAAAAAAGTGCGCGGTATACGCCGATAAATACGGTATATAAGAAGACTCTTCTGCACTGACCTCCTGTACACCTATCTAAGAGGGCCCTTCACCACTGATCTATAGAAAAAAGTCCCTTTCCCTCTGACCACCAATGTATTGGTCAGAGGGACCAATATGCACCAATATGCATTTAGCATATTTAACACCCAGGGCTGCTCTATACCACAAAATAATTTTCAGAAATATTAACGAAACAAATAATAATAATAATAATGGCCAAGAAGATAAATGCTGACACTGAAAACTGAAATATTCTGTAACTTGGTGGTCAATAAAGAAATTCTCAGCCTTTATTTGTGCAAACCTAAACCAAGCATGCCCTAAAAGGTTCTCTCCGATATTTTTCTTTTGTTGTAACAAATTAACCCCCGCCACATTAGGAATCACACCTGCCGCGGCGCCAATTACGGCGGGCCGGTCAATCAGGTAAAGTCACTTTGGAAGTTTTCTGAACCTCGGGTTTGTTTATGTTAAGTGGAATGAAATAATTGTGTAATTGCCACCAGGAAATGGAGGGGCAGATTATCCACTTTCTTTTTATGTGGATCAGATGGGGCATTAGAGGCAGATAGATTCCTGCAAGGAGATGAGGTGGAAAAGAATTTAATTGCTGGTTTAACATGAAAAGACTCAGCTAATTGATGCCAGAGCCGCATCCAGCCTTGGCTGTCTATAACCCGTCAAAACTTCTCCAATTTCTTCTTTTTTCTAATTTGGACCAACAGTATATTTTTTTAGAAGAGGTACTCAAGTCAAGTGATCTACTTTTTTCACTAAGAGAATAAAGCCATAAAACATATCTGCCCAAAAAGGTATCATTACCCTTTCCAAAATAAAGTATAATAAAATGTAACTGAACTCTTACGTACTGAAGTTTCCTCGTGTGTGAAATGATTAATGGGAAGCGGATGAGCAGAGCGCGTCAGTCTAAATTTCTTCAAAATTATTCACAAATGTCACCATGCAGGCTGCTTTTTCCCAAAGTTATTTAAAAAAAATGTTGTCTTCAAACAAAACTACGGTATGTGATCATCAAGTCAATACTAACATTTTTCAAAACAAAGACGAACCTATTGCTAACCCTAAACCTAGCCCTAGTCCAAACTCTAACAATAACCCTAATCCAAAGTCTAACACTAACACTAATCCAAGCTCTAACACTAACCCTAATCCAAATTCTAACACTAATCCAAATGCTAACACTAACCCTAATCCAAATTCTAACACTAACACTAATTCAAGCTCTAACCCTAATCCAAATTCTAACACTAACCCCAATCCAAATTCGAACACTAATCCTAATCCAAATTCTAACACTAACCCTAATCCAAATTCTAATACTAACCCCAATCCAAATTCTAACACTAATCCTAATCCAAATTCTAACACTAACCCTAATCCAAATTCTAATACTAACCCTAATCCAAATTCTAATACTAACCCTAATCCAAATTCTAAGGCCACGTATACACCACCGGATCTCCGCTGGAAACGATCCGCTGGATCGTTTCCAGCGGAGATTCCTCCTCCGGATTTGGATCCGATGGCGTGTACACACCATCGGATCCAAATCCATGCGGAATTCATCCGCGGTGACGTGTCGCGCCGTCGCCGCGACGATGACGCGGCGACGTGCGCGACGCTGGAAGGTAAGTACTTCCACGCATGCTTCGAATCATTACGACGCATGCGAGGGAGGGGAGCGGACGGATTGATCCGGTGAGTCTGTACAGACCACCGGATCAATCCGCTGGAGCCGATTCAAGCGGATAGATTTCTTAGCATGCTAAGAAATTTATATCCGCTTGAAAACGATCGGCCCGAGGAATCTCCGCGGATAAATATCCGCTAGGCCGTACAGACGACCGGATTTGTCCGCTGGAACTGATCCGCGGATCAATCCCAGCGGATAGATCCGGTGGTGTGTACGTAGTCTAACACTGACACTAATTCAAGCTCTAACAATAACCCTAATCAAAATTCTAACACTAACCCTAAATGATTAGTTAATTAGCTCATGTTAATTTATGTTCTGGTTACCTCTTTAAACTGTATATAAGATTGTATTCTTGGTTCTATTAAACACTCCATGTTTTAGCACACAACAAGTCTCATCTCGTTGTGTGTTGAGGGCAGCTGGAATATCTGATATCTATATCCAGACTGATAGGAAGCGGTATATGATGGAAGCACTCAATTGGAGTGTGGGACGTTCCGTTACACTGAGGTTCCGCTGTACATACATTCAGCGCTGGAGGTGCCAGAACTGCGTTCCCCCGCATTCCAGCTAAAAAAAAAACAACAACTATGGAGTGTAGTAATAAGCAGGTAGACGGAGACTTTCCTTACAATGTCTTGACTGAATTATGTACAAGAAACCAAAAAATTCCCCGCGCTGTCAATCATCCGATACCGCCGGGACGCCGGTTTAAAGCAAGTAAC
This sequence comes from Rana temporaria, assembly GCF_905171775.1. Lineage (NCBI taxonomy): Eukaryota > Metazoa > Chordata > Amphibia > Anura > Ranidae > Rana > Rana temporaria. Next base: position 6,091,920 of record NC_053501.1, on the reverse strand, counting down.
GAGTTTTTGAATTAGAGCTGCCAATTAAACGGCAGAGCGGCTTCTAGACTTGTTTGTGCTCCTAAAACATGATCTTAGCGAGAGCATAATGAAGTCTGCCACCTGCGTTCCCCGGCGCCGAGCCGCGCGCGTCCTCCAAACCACAGGTGGCCGAGCAGGTTCTTGGACGCCATCCATTCTCCAAACACGTTTTATCGCTCGTTGACGACACTTTTTTTTTTCTATAGAGGAAGCAGCTGAAATGCTTAAAGATTCATTCTCCTGATCAATGAGATCTAATAGGAAGGCATTACAATGGCCGCACCACGCCGCTTTTATTTTTAAAATATCGTTTCCCCCTGACTGGCAGCGGCGCCGCGGCTTAATTTCACCGAGCTATCCCCGTTTATTTCTGCGGTTGCCTCAGGAAAGACACCATTAAATTACATGAAAGTAACAAATGTCTCGACCAGGCAAACAGATGCACATGGAGGCGAGCAGATGGCTCTGTACTATCTGAGGTGAAGGGAAATCTGTGCAAGTTTATGTACAATGGCTGCGCACCAACAGGGCCAAGAAAACAGCGCCCAGCGGGAGGACGGAGCCAACAGGTGAGGGGTACCAGCCAAAAGGGAATTTATTTGTCATACTCACCCAGCGCCAACATATTCTGTACCACAGGAGCTTACATTCTAACGTCACAGACTATTATTATTGTACATTTGTACAGCTCTGACATATTCAGAGGCGCTTCTCCACCAGACGGTGCTATTCTGCAAGGTGCTGTTGGATCACTCTGCTTTCGTCTCAGCTGAAAAGCAGCAAGTCTGGGGGGGCGTCTCCTACAGGCTTTTCCCCCAGCCAGCATGGACCGCGCTGGGGAAGACGAAAGTGGAGGCTCTCTGGAGGCACTGAGGCCTAAACCATGTGCTCAAGCTGCATTGAATCCTGGGCTTGTCCCTATAGGGCCGCGTACAGACGAGCATACATGTACGATGAAACCGGTCCGCCGGACCGTTTTCACCATACATGTCTGCCCGGGGATTTCTGTATGGTGGCTGTACTCACTATCATACAGAAATCCGCGCGTAAACAATACGCGGGGGGTGTCCGACGATGACGCGGCGACGTGGGCGGCCCTACCAGTTCAATGCTTCCACGCATGCGTCAAAGTCATTCGACACATGCGAGGGATGGCCGGCGCTCGGACATGTACGGTAGGTCTGTACAGACATGTCCGAGCGGGCAGGATTTCAGCGGGCTGTTTTAAAACAAGTCCAGAAATATTTGCCCGCTGGAAAAAGGCCCGGCGGGCAAATGTATGCTGGAATCCTGTCCGCTCGGGCCTACACACGACCGAACATGTCTGCTGAAACTGGTCCGCGGACCAGTTTCAGCAGACATGTTCGGTCGTGTGTACGGCCCATAAGGGGAATCCTTACCAGCCTTCCAGGATAGAGTGATGAACAGACTTTTCCGCGATACTAAGAAGGAACAGAAGCTTGCTGTCATGAAAGCAGATTTCAGGAACAATAAATCCCTGCATAGTAAGTCTGGAAGCAGTAGGAGGGAAGTATCCAAGCTGAAAATCTCTGGAAGAGGCATTGAAAAAGCAGAAGTTGGTCGCCTCTCTGAAGCAAAGCAGTGGTGTGTTCGAGGATAAAGTAATTATTAGTAGGGGCTTCCGGAGACAAGGGCCCATATTCTCTCTAAAAATCCGCGGGCTGCACTTAAGGCACTTACACTCCGCTGTCCCAACTTACAGGAGCAAGTGTTGTATTCCCCAAACACTTGCTCCATAAGTTGGGACGGCGGAGTGTAAATGCCCCGGCGTAGCCTGGCGGATCTCCAAGGGGGCGGCTTGTATTCAAATTAAGCGCGCCCCCGATTCTAATGAACTGCGCATGCACCGGGCTTCAAAAAGCCCAGTGCGCATACTCCAGTTCTCGGCGGAAAACGTCAATGACGCCGACGTGTGTGTCATTGACGTAAAGTCGTATTCAAGAACGACTTACGGAAACAACGTACCCGACGAAAAAACACGACGCGGACCCGACGCCATCCGTAACATGGCCTACGTGGGACTTGCGGAAATTTACTTCTCATATAGCAGGACTAAATTTCCGCTTACGCAAACGACGTTAGCGACGGTTACGCGACGCGAACTTGTTTGGGAATCGGCGTAGAAGAATCATTTGCATACGCAAATGAGTCCTTCACGTAAATGCCATCTAGCGGCGGCCGGCGTCATTACATTTAAGATCCGCCAGTGTAAGTGACTTACAGATGGCGGATCTTAAGTGTATCTATGCGAAAATGATTCTAAGAATCAGTCGCATAGATACACGGGCCAAAAAAGGGAGATACGATGGAGTATCCTGAGATACTCCATCGTAACTTCTATGAGAATATGGCCCCTAATATTTATCTCAAGTGTTCTTTAATGTTACAAAGTTTGAGAAAGGTTGCCCTAGAGTGTCAGAGTCACCATGATCTTCACCTGGCAGTTTATCTCCCAATTTGGCATATTTGTTGCATGGTAAATGTTTAAGGTGGGCAGAAAAATTCCTTTTATACGCCAATTGTTGGACAGAGGCTTGCCTGGGAGTGTATGAGATATTTAAGGATGAGGGAGTAGATCATATTGTTGATGCGTGTGATGTGCTGATGATGTCTCATATTGCAGGAATGTTATACAGGAAGAGATAGAGATACCTGACCAGACCCGGGTGAGTCATTGCTCGGCAATTCTTCATCTATTGCTGGGAAAATAAAAGTTTTTTCCTCTTTCGCTATGACCAGGAGGATCGCCGTGTGATTTGACAATGACATGACTATCACCTGGCCCCATGACAGCGTGATTGGACTTTGACATCTAAGGCCCCGTACACACGAGAGGATCGATCTGCTGAAATTGATCCACGGATCGGTTTCAGCGGATAGATCCGCTGGTGTGTACGATCCAGCGGATATTTATCCACGGATATATTTCGGGCCGACCAATTTCCAGCGGATAAAAATTTCTTAGCATGCTAAGAAATCTATCCGCTGGAATCGGCTCCAGCGGATCGATCTGGTGGTCTGTACAGACTCACCGGATCGATCCGTCTGAACCCATCCCTCGCATGCGTCGTAATGATTCGTCGCATGCGTGGATATCCTTATATGACAGCGTCGCGCACGTCACCGCGTCATCATCGCGGCAACGGCGCGACACGTCACCGCGGTGTGAATTCGGCGCAGATTTCGATCCGATGGTGAGTACACTCCAGCGGATCGAAATCCTCAGAGGATTTATCCGAGGAAATGGTCCGGAGAACCGTATCCGCGAATAAATCCTCTCGTGTGTACCCGGCATTATTGTCACAGGAAGGGCCGCTGTTAGATATCACGGGGCCCCGTACAGCCTACCCGTCGGGGCCCCTTTAACCCTGCCCTTGACCCCGCCCTTGACCCCACCGCAGGCTCCTCCTCTGACCCAACCTCTGCAGATTTGTCACTGTTTACATATGCACGCATACTGTGTCCCAGGAACTAGATATTGCTGCTCACATCTTTAATGGGACCCCTGATTGCACAGGAAAGCCCAGTAAAGGTGATGGAGGGACGGTGGTGGAACCCCCTTCTACTGCCTGTAAAAGTAATCCAGGGGCTTCTTAGCGCAATATAGTTTCGAAATTTTAACATGCATAAATTAACTGTGAAGTTGCCCGGGCCCCCCTGTGGAGCTGGTGGGGGCCGGGCCCGGTACAACAGGGCTGGCTGTACTGCCCTATCAGCGGCCCTGGTCACAGGACTAAGTGATTGGACAATGATGTGACTATCACCTGGTCCCGGGATGCCATGATTTGACAATGACATTGACATCTCCTGTTCCCGGGGCCACCTTACTGGACAGTCATATTTCCTGGTCCCAGGACTGGACAATGACCAGTGGCGGTGCATCCATAGTGGGCGCAGGAGCGTCGCCCCCCCCCTCTCTCCTGCACCCGTCAATCTCCAATAGATAGATTCATGCATTGCATGAATCTATCTATTGTTGCCGCTTCCGCCCACTATTCAGGTGTCCGGCCCCTTGTTCAGCGCTGGCCATCTGAATTACAGCGGTGGGGGTGTTTTGGAAGTGCCTATTAGAGCCGTAGGCTTCCTGATTAAAGCCTGTGGGCTCTAATAGGCTTTCAGATTGTTAAACAGAGGGCACACTACTGTGCGTTCCCTGTTTAAACAGTGCTGTGTTAGGGAATCGCTTCTGCCCGCCTCTCAGTCAATCAGGTGCACTGGGTCTTGTTTACCGATCACCTGATTGGCTGAAGCGACAGGCGCTGTGATTGGACGCCTATCATCCAATCATAGCATCTCTTACATGAAGAAGACAAGGGAAGACATCGAGGACTCGGAGGGAGCGTGGAGGACGACGCTGACCCGAGAAAGGTAAGTGCCGGGCAGGAGGGCAAACTGACTGCATTTGATGGAGCAAACTACCTTCTCTGAATGTAAAGAATCAGATATCACTGACTGTCCATTCACATAACTGAAACATTGTAACCTCCTGTGATTATGATGTCTCAGTTTATGAATGGAGAGCAGCTGCTGTCTTCTCTCCATTCATTTTCAGCTGAGGCTGCTGAGAAAGGGACTGGCTGGAATCTGTGTCCTTAGTCCCTTTCCCTGTTTAAAAGAAGAGATGTCAGAGGTCTGTTAAGACCAATGATCTCTCACCAAAGCCCCACAACAGGGCTGATATAAAAAATAAAGAATTGCAAAAAATAATAAAAATTATTGTAAATTATAAAAAAGAATAGAAAAAACACACTGACACTGTCCACCGTCCACCGTCCACCCCCATAAAAAAAAAAAAGAAAGCATTGTAAAATACAAACAAAAAAAAAAAAAAAAATGTAAAAAAAAAAATAGTAAAAAAAAAAAAATGTAAAAAAAAAAATATAATGACACATGTACCACTGTCACATGAGATTTAAAAAAAAGTATCGGTAATCGGTATCGGCGAGTACTTGAAAAAAGTGGTATCGGGACAACACTACTTTATACCCTTTAGATTCTTGAGCACATGCAGCATGGTAGGTGCAAACGCAGGGCCATAGATCCAAAAAACTGATTGACCATCCTTTGGAGCTCTCAGGTGACCAGCAAAATAGTCAGCCAATGATGCCCTTTCCCCAACTAAGGTAGGAGGAGGGATGGAGGGCTCAGCGACTGGTCCGGTGAGATGGCCCAATCCTTCAGCTGTTTTCTTTTTTGTTTGGCTCTTCTTCACACTGGCTCATTGTTGTACCATCTGTAACCCCATCTGAGACTTGAAAGGTACAGTCCTTGTGCCATCACCTTTACCCTTCATGTTGTGTTGTGTCCCTTTTTATAGCTCTGCACAATAATTAAAGCGGGAGTTCACCCATTTGTGTTTTTTTTCCTCTTTTCCCCTTAGCTTCCTGCTCGTTTTGTCTAGGGGAATCGGCTATTTGTTTTAAAATATGATCCGTACTTACCATTTACGAGATGCATCTTCTCCGTCGCTTCCGGGTATGGGTCTTCGGGAGCGGGCGTTCCTTCTTGATTGACAGTCTTCCGAGAGGCTTCCGACGGTCGCATCCATCGCGTCACTAGTAGCCGAAAGAAGCCGAACGTCGGTGGGGCTCTATATTGCGCCTGCGCACCGACGTTTGGCTTCTTTCGGTAAATTGTGATGCGACCGTCGGAAGCCTCTCGGAAGACTGTCAATCAAGAAGGAACACCCAGTCCCGCAGCCCATACCCGGAAGCGACGGAGAGGATGCGTCTCGTAAACGGTAAGTACTGCTCATATTTTAAAACAAATAGCCGATTCCCCTAGACAAAACGAGCAGGAATCTAAGGGGAAAAAGTGCCCTCTAAGGGTGAACCCCCGCTTTAACGCCTAATGCACACAACCTTTTTTTGGGATCTAAAAAATGAAGGTTTTTTTTTTATGTCATTAAAAACGACCGTGTGTGTGGGCTCCAGAGCATTTTTCACAATCTAAAAAATGTCCATTAAAAATTTCGAACATGCTCTATTTTTTCACGGCGTTTTTAACATTGTCGTTTTTCGGGGTTGTAAAAAATGGTCGTGTGTGGGCTTTAACGACGTGAAAAAAACGTGCATGCTCAGAAGCAAGTTATGAGACGGGAGCGCTCGTTCTGGTAAAACTAGCGTTGGTAATGGAGTAAGCACATTCATCACGCTGTAACAGACAGAAAAGCGCAAATCGTCTTTTACTAACACAAAATCGGCAAAAGCAGCCCCGAGGGTGGCGCCATCCGCATGGAACTTCCTCTTTATAGTGCCGTCGTACGTGTTGTACGTCACCGCGCTTTGCTAGTGCATTTTTTTTTCACGATCGTGTGTAGGCGAGGCCGTTTTAATGAACGGGTTGAAAAAAACTTTGGGCCAGATTCACCATCGTATCTCTGACGTAAACTGGTCCTATCTATGCGCCTGATTCATAGAATCAGATACGCATAGATAGGGCTAGATCCGACAGTGTTACACTGTCGGATCTATTTTTAAATTTAAAAATGGCGCCGGGGGCGTTCCCGCTGATTTACAAGAAATAATATGTAAATCAGCGAGATACGCAAATTCACGAACGTACGCGGACCCGACGCAGTCTTCTTACGACGTTTCCGTAGCGGCGTACCCGTCGTATACTTACCCTTTCTTTTATCAGGCGTAGCCAATGTTAAGTATAGCCGGCGTTCCCGCGTCGAATTTGAATTTTTTAACGTCGTTTGCGTAAGTCGTTCTCGAATACGGACGGACGTCGTTTACGTAAGCGTCGCAACCACTGACGTCCTAGCGACGTCAGTGGGAGCAATGCACGCCGGGAAATTTCGCGGACGGCGCCTGCGCATTTAAATCGGCGCGGGAACTCGCCTGATTTAAATATGACACTCCCCTAGCCGCGGAATTTGAATTCCGCTGGGGGATTTAGGATCCGCCGTCGCAAGTTTGGAGGTAAGTGGTTTGTGAATTAGCCACTTGCCTCCTAAACTTGCGGGAGCGGATCTTAATTCACGTAGATCGAGCGGATCTATAGATCCGCTGAGCTACGTGAATCTGGCCCTTTGTTTTTTTCTAGACCCTTAAAAACTAAATTTTTTAAGAACCCGAAAAACGGTTGTGTGTACGCGGCATAAGAGCAGCACATTTCCTTTTCTTGTTCCAGAGGCACCTGAAGCGTGGTGACATGACAGCTGTTCCACATGCTAGCAACACGTAACCAAGCAGGCAGGAGGACAATAAAGAGCATCCTATTTATCGCTGCTCACAAACGGCTTGGCATTGCAAGTCTCCCTGGGGGGTGAGGGAGTGTAGAGCGTAGACAATGAGACGGGTGATGTCTGGTCAGCGTGGGCACAGCCTCACCAGATCTGCAGTGGGCAGCCTGAACTGTGCTGGCATCAGGATAAGTCAGTTCACATGCCAACATCTCTATCTGCAGAAACAAGACATGGCAGCATCCGCTTGTGTCATCTCTCACCCACCACCACTGGCCTGCCAAACTCTCTGCAGCAAGCAAGAAGACGGCCTCAGAAATTCACAGCATCCTTCCATGGAGCGGCTATCATTGGACACACCTGGATCTCAAAGATGTGCCCCCTCCAATGACGTGCAGTGCCACCTTTCAACCATTGTTTATCAGCGCAGCCCCCCCTCGGATGCCCGCCCAGGACCTCCAGGATGCTGCCGGAACCACCAGGGATGGCCACCACACTGGACCACCAGGTATAACACCCTAGACCACCAGGGAAATACCAATATGTGCCCAGGCAGCTGCCAATTAATGCCCATCCACAATGCCTACCAGTCCCAGTGCCACCAGGGATGCCTATCAGTGCCATCTATCAGTGCCGCATATCAGTGCCACGTATCAATGCCCATCAGTGCCGCCTATCAGTGCCACCCATAAGTACCCATCATTGCACCCTTTTAGTGCACATCAGTGTCGCCTATCAGTGCCCATCAGTCAGGGCCGCCATCAGGAGTTATGGGGTCCCTTACACAGCTTAAGGCATGGGCCCCCTGGAGCATGAAATTGAGAACCGGGGGGGGGGGGGGTGGCTGCCACGAATTTAAGAAGAAGAAATAAAGAAAAATATATATAATAAAAAAGGGGGACCTCTTTAATGAAAATAAATAAAAAGTATATATATATATTTTTTTTAAAAAAGGGGGGTTGCCATCTGGGGCCCTGGGGACCTCTGAGCCATATATATATATATACATACAAATTATTATTATTTTTTATAAAAAGAAATTACAAATAATAAAAAATAGAATAAAAATAGATTACATTTTTTTTCTTCTAAAAAATAAATAAAAAAAAAGGGGGGGGGTTACATCTGGGGCCCTGTGGGCCTCCGGGCCACTGGGGACCTCCGGACCCCTAAAAAAAAAAAAAAAAGAAGGGGGGTTGCCATCTGGGCCCCTTACAGGTGTACTGCCTGTACCCCCCTGATGCATACCAGTGCCACCCATTAGTGCCGCCTATCAGTTCCCATCAGTGTCCATCAGTGCCGCCTATCAGTGCTACCCATAAGTACCCATCATTGCAGCCTTTCAGTGACCATCAGTGTCGCCTATCAGTGCCCATCTGTGCTGCATATCAGTGCCGGACGTCAGTGCCCATAGGTGCCACCTCATTGGGACCACCTCATCAGTGCCGCCTTGTCAGTGCCCATCAGTGAAGGAGAAAACGTACTTATTTACAAAATGTTAAAAAAAAAATTTACATTTTGGTATTTTTTTTATTTGTTTAGCAAAAAATAAAAATCCCAGAGGTGATCAAATACCACCAAAAGAAAGCTCTATTTGTGGGAACAAAATGATAAAAATTCTGTTTGGGTACAGTGTAGCACGACTGCGCAATTGTCATTTAAACAGCGACAACGTTGAAAGCTGAAAATCGGCCTGGGCAGGAAGGGGGGGGGGGTTAAGCGCCTGGCATTGAAGTGGTTAATTTTCTCGCAGCTATGTGAAAATGATAAAAAAAAAAGCGATAATATTAAATGTAATATTAATAATTGAATATATATTTACTGACATTTTCCCAGGAACAAAGCTCAGTTTTTATAATGTCAACGTTTTATTTATTTTTCTCCTCTAATTTCCCAAGCTTACATGAAATAAATTTAACAAAAAAAAAAAAATCTTCCCCCTTGCAGAGTAATTGTTTATTGAACACAGAGTCTATTTTCTGTAATATGTGACTTACTGACCCCGCTGACAAGGGCGCATGCGGGAAGGTCGACGAAAGAAGATATTATCCCCAATGGCAGGGTGCATTTCGCAAGTCGCGTATGTCGCCTCTCCGGAGGAGCAGCAAAAACATTTTCCTGTTTGTAAATCTTTTATTTTATTTTTTACTCGTTTTGAACAAATGCAAAATGGCGCTATTCAGCGATTGTGAAATGTCATTGCTGGAGCTGCAAAGTTTCCTCTTTAAGTGTCAGGATGACGGTGACCCCGGCGAGCTGCCGCTGTGTCCGTTTAATGCATCCTTTCAATCACAGCGAGCGCGTAGACGGGGCGGGCATGCTGGTCACGTCTTCCTAGGATGCCGAGAGAAAGTGAGCAGCCTTGTTGGTAAACTCAACTGTAATATAAAACCGCCAGCGGGAAGGAGCGGCGCAGTTTATGGAAGACAGCAATCAGAATGAGCAGTAAAGACAATGCAATGGGCCAGATTCACAAACAATTACGGCGGCGTAACGTATCCCCTTTACGTTACTCCTCTGCAAGTTTTCGTCGTAAGTGCTTGATTCACAAAGCACTTGCGTGTAAACTTGCGGCGGCGTATATATATATATATATATATATATATATATATATATATATATATATATATATATAAATAAATACAAATATATATATATAAAAAAAGATTTATTTTTTTATAAAAAAAAGGGGGTTGTCATCCGGGCCCCTGGGCACCTCCTGACCCATAAAAAAAAAAAAATGTGTCCCATTAATAAAAAATAAAATACAAATATATAATTTTTTTATATATAAAAATAAATACAAAAAGGGGGGGGGGGTTGCCATCCTGGGCCCTGGGGGAAGGAGCGGCGCAGTTTATGGAAGACAGCAATCAGAATGAGCAGTAAAGACAATGCAATGGGCCAGATTCACAAACAATTACGGCGGCGTAACGTATCCCCTTTACGTTACTCCTCTGCAAGTTTTCGTCGTAAGTGCTTGATTCACAAAGCACTTGCGTGTAAACTTGCGGCGGCGTATATATATATATATATATATATATATATATATATATATATATATATATAAATAAATACAAATATATATATATAAAAAAAGATTTATTTTTTTATAAAAAAAAGGGGGTTGTCATCCGGGCCCCTGGGCACCTCCTGACCCATAAAAAAAAAAAAATGTGTCCCATTAATAAAAAATAAAATACAAATATATAATTTTTTTATATATAAAAATAAATACAAAAAGGGGGGGGGGGTTGCCATCCTGGGCCCTGGGGGCCTCCGGGGCCCTGGGGACCTCTAAAAAAAAAAAAAAAAATTGGGCCTTTAATAAAAAATAAAATACAAATATATTATTTTTTTTAAAGGGGGTTGCCATCCGGGCCCCTTACAGTTGTACTGCCTGTACCCCCCTGATGGCGGCCCTGCCCACAGTTGATCCAGAGGAATGCAATTAAGTATAATCCAATTTTCTCCAACAGGAGCAAAAAAAAATGTAAAACATCTTAGGTATTATACCTGAGAAAAGATTGTAGCGATTGGGTGTAGAGCAGCTTTGGAATTTTAGCATTTTCAAAAAACACCGAATACAGGCAAACATAAAAGTATCCGGATCTACCCGCTTTTTGTTATTTTTTTTTATTTATTTTTTTACAAATATGTGCCTAAAGGTTGCCGTGGCATTATTAATGATACCGCCAAAATATTTTTGTCACTCAACCTGAAACTTGAAACGCTCCTTTGTTCAATGGAACATTTATTAATTTATTTTTTTATTTCCTCTTTACTTTTATAAAAAGAATGTTGCAATCTTTCAGACAACAACAGTAAGCTTATATAACTTTTTTTTTTTTTACTGATTATGTGCATTTAGGATTTCTAGTGACTTGGCGTAACTTTGGCGTAACTTTGTGCGGGCGTAACGTAACCTATTTACGTTACGCCTCCGCAACTTAGACGGGCAAGTGCTGTATTCTCAAAGCACTTGCGCCGTAAGTTGCGGCGGCGTAGCGTAAATAGGCCGGCGTAAGCCCGCCTAATAAAAATTTGGAACAGGGGGGCGTGTTTTATGTAAATGTTTTGTAACCCGACGTGATTGACGTTTTTCACGAACGGCGCATGCGCCGTCCGTGGAAATCTCCTAGTTTGCATTTCTCCTAATACGCCGCAAGGACGTATTGGTTTTGACGTGAACGTAAATTACGTCCAGCCCCATTCACGGACGAGTTACGCAAACGACGTAAAATTTTCACATTTTGTCGCGGGAACGACGGCCATACTTAACATTGGTACGCCGCACTTACGCCACCATATAGCAGGGGTAACTTTACGCCGGGAAAAGCCTAACGTAAACGGCATATCTGTACTGCGTCGGCCAGGCGTACGTTTGTGAATTTGCGTATCTAGCTGATTTACATATTTTGACGCGTAAATCAGGGTACACGCCCCTAGCGGCCAGCGTAAATATGCAGTTACGATCCGACGGCGTAAGAGACATACGCCGGTCGGATCTAATAGAAATCTATGCGTAACTGATTCTAAGGCCCCATACACACGAGAGGATCCATCCGCTGAAAAATCTCAGCGGATCGTTTTCAGCGGATGGACACCCTGGTGTGTACAATCCAGCGGATCTGTTTCCGCGGATTTTCATCCCCTGGGATGGATTTCCAGCACATAAATATTTGCTGACATGTCTTAAAATCTATCCGCTGGAATCCATCCCAACGGATTGATCCGCTGGTCTGTACAGACTCACCGGATCAATCCGTCCGAAGGGATCCCCCGCATGCGTCGTAATGATTCGACGCATGCGTGGAATTCCTTATATGACTGCGTCGCGCACGTCGCCGCGTCATCATCGCGGCAACGGCGCGACACGTCATCGCCAGAGGATTTCGGCGCGGATTTCGATTCGATGGTGAGTACACTCCATCGCATGGAAATCCGCGCAAATCCTCGAGAGGATTTATCCGCGGATACGGTCCGCTGGACCGTATCCGCGGATAAATCCTCTCGTGTGTGTGGGGCCTAAGAATCAGGCACATAGATACGACCAGCCAGACTCAGAGATATGATGGCGTATCTGGTGATACGCCGTCATATCTCTTTTGAGAACCTGGCCCATAATCACTGATAAACACAAATAATTATTATATATTTTACTAATGATTACATGACAGTTGTACATGCTTATATGCTAATGTTAGGTTCTATATACAGTAAATAACAGGTTCACTTGATAGAATGGCCTTGCGGAAATCTGTTATTAGCACCGTTGTTTTTCTCTCCGTGGAATGTAATGCATGAAAATAGTTAGTCCCCAGCAAGATTCTGGGTCACAGTCAATGGCGGCCTGTTCATTAGGGGTGCAGGGCATGCGTTTAGCCCCCTAATCTACTTGCAGGACACCGGATGCATAGGTTTCAATGGGGGGAGTGTTTTTTAAAGCATGTGATTAAAGCCAGAGGCTCTAATAGGCTTAAAAAAAGGGTGGGCTCGGGGCACAGAGCACTGCGCCCCGACCCCCACCCAGTAAACTGGCCCTTTGTTTATAAAGTTTGTAGACCCCTGCTTTAGACAATATAGGGCCAGATTCATAAAGACTTACGACGGGTGTATCAGTAGATACGCCGTCGTAAGTCCGAATCCGTGCCGTCGCAACTTTAAGCGTATGCTCAAACTGAGATACGCTTAAATGTTGCTAAGATACGACCGGCGTAAGTCTCCTACGCCGTTGTATATTAACTGCATATTTACGCTGGCCGCTAGGGGCGTGTACGCTGATTTACGCCTAGAATATGCCTATTCACGAACGTACGCCGGCCGTCGCAGTAAAGATATGCCGTTTACGTAAGGGGTTTTCCGGCGTAAAGATAAACCACCAAAAAGATGGCGCAGCCAATGTTAAGTATGGACGTCGGAACCGCGTCAAATTTTTCATAATTTACGTTCACGTCGAAAGCATTGACGATTTGCCGACGTCATTTGGAGCATGCGCACTGGGATACGTCCACGGACGGCGCATGTGCCGTTCATTAGAAACGTCAAATACGTGGGGTCACTAGTATTTTACATAAAACACGCCCCCCAACCAGCCTATTTTGAATTAGGCAGGCTTACGCCGGCCCAGTTACAGCGCAAGTTCTTTGTGAATACAGGACCTGCTGCCAGTGGCGGCTGGTACTCAAAATTTTTGGGGGGGGGGCGCAAACGAAAAAAAAAAATACAATTGCAGCCTCACTGTACCTATCAATTGCCACCACTGTGCCATGCCATCAAATGCAGTCACTGTGCCATCAAAACGCAACCACTGTGCCATCAAAACGCAGCCACTGTGCCATGCCATCAAAACGCAGCCACCGTGCCATCAAAACGCAGCCACTGTGCCATACCATCAAACGCAGCTACTGTGCCATCAATTGTCACCACTATGCCATCAAACACAGCAACTGTGCCCCCAATTGTCGCCACTGTGCCCCCAATTGTCGCTACTGTGCCCCCAATTGTTGCCACTGTGCCCCCAATTGTCGCCACTGTGCCCCCAATTGTCACCACTGTGCCCCCAATTGTCGCCACTGTGCCCCCAATTGTAACCACTGTGCCCCCAATTGTTGCCACTGTGCCCCCACTTGTAGCCACTGTGCCCCCACTTGTAGCCACCGTGCCCAGTACCCCCCCCCCCCGGCACTTACCTTTATGGCTTCTACGTCCCTCGATGTCCCTCGTCCCGCCCTCGATGACGCTTCAGCCAATCAGGTTACCTGATTGGCTGAGACGCCTGTCAGTCTTATCCTCGGACGTACGGCCGGTACATCCCGGGGATGAGCTTCAGGAAGCCGACTACAGCCTCAGGGCTGTACTCAGACAGCCTATCAGGGTCGCTGGCTCTGATAGGCACTTCCACACAGCCAGTCAGCTGCCGCTATTCATCCGGCCAGCTGAATAGTGGGCGGCAGCGGCGAAAATATACAGATTCATACAGTGTATGAATCTGCATATTTTACTGGCTGTGAGCGAGCCAGAGGGGGCGGCGCTCCTGCGTCCCTATGGACGCACCGCCACTGCCTGCTGCCCTAACTTACGGCGGCGTAGTGTATCTGAGATACGCTACGCCCGCCGAAATCTACCTGAATCTGGCCCATAGCGTGCAAATATCATGCAACATTCAAAAATTGCGACTATCACCTTCCGCTTTTTCGATAATATACACTTTCTGAGATTATAACATGTGTGAAAAAAATGTAAGAATTGCCTCGGTAGACAAGCGGTTAAAAATAAAATAAAAATAATTGTTTGGTAATTTCCATGTATGTGTAAATTTGCATTTGCCAAAACTTGACAAAATAGCAGTGATTGACTGACAGTGGCTCTGCCAAGGCACCGTGAGATTGTTGGCTGCCAGTATTTTATTATTTGCTTTTAGTGAAAAAACAGAAAAAGCTGAAAAGCTGGTACGCTGGGAATGCTGAAACACAAATGGAGGCCAAGAAGACCCCTGAGCCGATCAAAGAGCCTCGGGATCAGAGCACCAACGTTTACTGTGGTGTGACATTAAAGTAGATGGAAACCTTAACTGGATACCATTTTGCTCTGTCCCCTGTGTATGACAGTCAATTGGCTTTTTTATTAACAAAATTCATATGTAGCACCCTCTAGGTAGGTAGGTGCTAGAGATAGGATTTTGTAGGATAGGTACATTTAGGCAGTCCTGTTTGTTTTGATCTGGTCTGGGCTGGGAGTGGCTCAGGGTAGCAGCTGGTGACTCACAGGCAGCATCACTGAGACCTCCCTCTTCCTTCCAGAAACTTCTGGAAAGAGAGGAGGAGAGGAGAGGTGGAGTTGCCTGGGGTGTTTTAGGAAGCCCTGACCAATCCCCAACCTGGATTAGCAGTGGACAGGCCTCCTTAAATACCCATGGTCATCCTAGCTGGGGAGAAGTTGTCGGGTGGAAGAGCTGGAGTGAGAGAGTGTGGAGGCTGTTGGGGCCTTTGGGGAACCTTAAAGTCTGGGAGGGTTACCTTGGGCCTGGGCTCAGGTGCAGTTAGGACATTTAGGCAGTCCTGTTTGTTTTGATCTGGTCTGGGATGGGAGTGGCTCAGGGTAGCTGCTGGTGACTCACAGGCAGCATCACTGAGATCTCCCTCTTCTTTCCAGAAAGTTCTGGAAAGAGAGGAGGAGAGGTGGAGCTGCCTGGGGTGTTTTAGGAAGCCCTGACCAATCCCCAACCTGGATTAGCAGTGGACAGGCCTCCTTAAATACCCAGGGTCAGCCTAGCTGGGGAGAAGTTGTCGGGTGGAAGAGCTGGAGTGATAGAGTGTGGAGGCTGTTGGGGCCTTTGGGGGAACCTTAAAGTCTGGGAGGGTTACCTTGGGCCTGGGCTCAGGTGCAGTTAGGGCCATCTTCAAGAACATGTGAAGAGGTCCTGGACCGGAGGCACAAGAGAGAGCAAAGACAGGACAGCGGGAGAGTGCACTGCTGAGAGATTCCAGGGAGGACAACAGGTCACAGCCAGGAGGGCTGGTGAGTGAGCAGGGCCACTGATAGAAATCATGGGGCCCTCTACAACTCCACCCCTGGCCCCGCCCCCCCCTGACCCCTACCTAGACCCTGCCTTGAAACAAAGTGCAGGTTTGTCTACAAGTGATAATTATTTTTCTCATCCATGCCGCCAGTGCCGTAATGTGCTGCAGACAGTGCCAGCCATGACACTAATACAAAAACGCATGTGTTGCCTGCAGAGACAGTGCCACCCATGCTGTCAATGGCATTATGCCATTGGCGGCATTGGGTGGCACTGTCTGCAGCACAATATGGCATTAGTGGCATGGGTGGCACTGTCTCTGCAGCACATTACGGCACTGGAGGCATGTGTGGCACTGTCTACAGCACAATATGGCACTGGCGGCATAGGTGACACTGTCTGCAGCACAATATGGCATTGGCGGCAAGGCTGGCACTGTCTGCAGCACAATATGGCATTGGCGGCATGGGTGGCACTGTCTGCAGCACAGTACAGCATTGGCAGCATGAGTGGCACTGTCGCTGCATGGGCAGTAACGCATGTGCTACCTGCAGGCGGTGCCACCCATGCCTCCAATACAATATTGTGCTGCAGACAGTGCCACCCATGCCATGCCGCCAATGCCATATTCTGCAGGCAGCACATGCGTTACAGGCAGTAATGCATGTGCTACCTGCAGACAGTGCCACCCATGCCATATTGTGCTGCAGACAGTGCCACCCATGCCATGCCGCTAATGCCATATTGTGCTGCAGACAGTGCCACCCATGCTGCCAATGGCATGCCATTGGCAGCATGGGTGGCACTGTCTGCAGCACATTATGGCATTGGCGGCATGGGTGGCACTGTCTCTGCAGCACATTATGGCATTGGCACATGGCCCATAACGCATGTGCTACCTGCAGACAGTGCCACCCATGCCACCAATGCCATAATGTATAGACGCGGGCTGCTGCAGTAGTAGTAGTAGTAGTAGTTCTTGATTCCCCCCCCCCCCAAAAAAAAGGAGGATTTGGTCGGTGGATAGAGTGTCTGGATAACGGGCAGCTGTGGGCATCAGGCAGCAGCGGGCATCAGACAGTGGCAGGCATCAGGCAGTGGCGGACATCTGGCATCAGGCAGTGGCGGGCATCCGACATCGGGCAGTGATGGGCATCAGGCAGTGGCAGGCATCAGGCAGTTGCCGACATCCGGCATCAGGCAGTGGCGGACATCTGGCATCAGGCAGTGGCGGGCATCCGACATCGGGCAGTGATGGGCATCAGGCAGTGGCAGGCATCAGGCAGTTGCCGACATCCGGCATCAGGCAGTGGCGGACATCTGGCATCAGGCAGTGGCGGGCATCTGGCATCAGGCAGTGGCGGGCATCCAGCCTCAGGCAGTGATGGGCATCAGGCAGTGGCAGGCATCAGGCAGTGGCGGGCATCTGGCATCAGGCAGTGGCAGGCATCAGGCAGTTGCAGACATCCGGCATCAGGCAGTGGTGGGCATCGGGCTCCTGCGTCTTCTCCTCCTCCTCGCTTCCACCATGCGTCTCCTTCCCTCCTCCTGGGCGTCCAATAGGATCGCCTGTTCTTTCAGCCAATCGAGTGACGGGTCTCAGACCTGCTTCCTGATTGGCCGGGAGAAGGATCAGTTTTAGTTTAGGGAATATTCATTCGCTATCACAACACACCTGGGTGGGCTCCGGACGCAATGCTCTGCGCCCCCCCCCCCCCGAGCCCACCCTATTTTGAAGCCTATTAGCGCCTCTGGCTCTAATCAGTTGCTTAAAAAAAAAACACTCCGCCACTCTAATTCCTGCAAGGGGCCGAACGCATGGATAGGAGGGCGGCTGCATGGATAGGAGGGCGGCTGCATTGATAGGAGGGCGGCATCTTGGATAGGGGTGCGGCGCCCAAGCGCCCTTAATAGACGGGCCGCCCCTGATGTGCAGTAGTTACTTTACCCTCATCCTTGTAAGATGTTCAGATCTTTTCTTCATAAAATATCCACCATGAAATATCTGCGTTCACTGCGCACCCGTCTGACTCTTCCTACCTTTGTCTCTTTGTTGCCCCCCCCCCCCCCCCCCCCGCTGCAGAATTAAAATTCATCGTATACGATCGTTGTTCGTGAAATTACCAAAGTAATGAAAGGAAATGCCTGAGGAATTCTCAGAGTGTGGGAGTAATCACATTTTTTGCACGGCTTCGGTTTTTTTTTTTTGGTTCCACCTGCCAAACTTCTCAAACGAAAATATAAATAAAAACAAAAAATAAAAGCGCACAAGAAACGTTCGAGCGCGCCCTTTGCGCCTCCCTGTGGACGGCGCCTGGTAACCCGTCGGTCGCTCAGCGGCGGCGCGGTTTCAGGACGTGCGTTGAGCGATGAGCTTCGGGTGTGTCTCTGCTCTCATCTCCCAATGATTATCTAATGTCTGCATTAATTAGTTCTTTTCAGGCCTCGGGAATTCTATATAATTTGGAAAGTGTTGCTGGGGATGTGTCTTAATTGTTTACCCCGCACTCGGTGTTCTCATACGCTGATTGGCACGCAGTCCACCGCTGGGGACCCCGTCCCTCCAGAAGGGCCGTGCCCCGCAGCGCATCCATCTCCATTTTTATCAGATCGTTATTACGGGGAGATGACAGATACATGATTTGCACCTTAATTGTTGCCATAGAAGTCAATCAAAACAGGAAAAAATATACACAAAAGGTGGAGCTCAGATTGTCGGCCCTTCAAGCGATATGGCGAGGTTTACTCGCTGCACTGGATGCGCAACATTTTACAAGGCGCAGCGCCAAGGTCATCGCACTGACGTTTCCCTTACTAAAATGTTGGGGTGGTAACATTAAAGGATTAATAAAGTCACTTTCATCACATTAAGTGGCAATAATCACAGACTCAAAATGCTGAAATATTATTCTCACTTCAAAAATGTGCGCACATCCTCAGTAGCTTCAGCTGCCGTTGTTTAGTACACTGCTCCAAAAAATGAGAGGAACACTTTGAAAACATATCAGATCTCAAGGGGCAAAAATCTCATGCTGGATATCTATACTGGTATGGACTGGGTAATGTGTTTGGATCTATACTGGTATGGACTGGGTAATGTGTTGGGATCTATACTGGTATGGACTGGGTAATGTGTTTGGATCTATACTGGTATGGACTGGGTAATGTGTTGGGATCTATACTGGTATGGACTGGGTAATGTGTTGGGATCTATACTGGTATGGACTGGGTAATGTGTTGGGATCTATACTGGTATGGACTGGGTAATGTGTTGGGATCTATACTGGTATGGACTGGGTAATGTGTTGGGATCCATACTGGTATGGACTGGGTAATGTGTTTGGATCTATACTGGTATGGACTGGGTAATGTGTTGGGATCTATACTGGTATGGACTGGGTAATGTGTTGGGATCTATACTGGTATGGACTGGGTAATGTGTTGGGATCCATACTGGTATGGACTGGGTAATGTGTTTGGATCTATACTGGTATGGACTGGGTAATGTGTTGGGATCTATACTGGTATGGACTGGGTAATGTGTTGGGATCTATACTGGTATGGACTGGGTAATGTGTTGGGATCTATACTGGTATGGACTGGGTAATGTGTTGGGATCTATACTGGTATGGACTGGGTAATGTGTTGGGATCTATACTGGTATGGACTGGGTAATGTGTTAAATACCGCCAAAAGAAAGCTCTCTCTATTTGTGTGAAAAAAATGATAAAAATTTAATTTGGGTACAGTGTTGCATTCAAAGTGTGAAAGATGGGCCCGGGCAGAAAGGGGGTGAAGTGCCCGGTAAGCAAGTGGTTAAAGCAAAAGGTGGTTCAACAAAATAGTGACACAAGGGGGGGGGGGTGATCCTTTTTCCAACTCAGTGATTCTGTTTTTGAATTAATGAATTTTTCTGACATGTTGGTGTAATATCTTTCACTGAAGTTATAAGTTGTACTGAGTAAATAAACAGAGTAAATACAGCTGGATAAAACATAAACGGTGTCTGTCTTCATTTCAGGCTGCAAAGCAACAAAATGTCATTGTATTAAAGGGGGGGGGGGGGGGGGGGGGGGGTGATTGCTTTAAACTCAATGGTGACATGTGAGACTAGATCGCTGTTTGAAACAAAATAACAAAATACGATTTTTCTTTTTATGTTCATGCCGCCTTTGCTTCAGCATTGGGAAATCAGCAGCTTTGTTTTCTCTATTCAAATGTACGGCACTATCGCAGAAAGGCGGCAGCGCCATCCTGGGAACAGCCAAGAAATATTTACCATGGGGCCAAAATGATGGAGACACCCAACAGTCTGCACGTGACTCTAATTGGAGAAGTGCTGCATGTCTCGGCAGCACTCTTTTCTTGAGTCATATACCTGGTATAGCAATCTATGATGTAAGTTCCTGATCTGCTCTGCCCTGAATACCAACAATTTCTCGCTGACAGTTATAAAAATAGACGTAATTGTTATTGCTGATCTTGAAAAACTTGATTCCGCTTTTAGACATGATGCTACCGTGATGCCAGTTCTTTGCTCCCTGTGTATACAACTATAATAAGCATATAATCGAGTGGTAGGGCCTGCTACCCATAGGGCGAAGGTTGAAGGTCTCCTTCCAGCAGGGCCGTCATCAGGAATTTTTTGAGGCCCCTTACACAGCTTCAGGCATGGGCCCCCTGGAGAAGAGAACGGTGGGGGACCGCAAATTGAGAAGTGGGGGGAGGGTTCCACGAATTGAGAAGCAGGGGGGTTGCCGCAAATTGAGAAGTGGGGGCGCGAATTGAGAAGCAGGGGGGGTGCAGCGAATTGCGCCACCGCAAATTAAGGTGGGAGGGGGCTGACAAAAAATAAATAAAAAAAGGGGGGGTTCCGGAATATCACTGAAGTCGGATCAAAGTCGGAACGCCGTCTTGCATGCTTCGACTTTGGCATGCGACTTGTGCTCTGATGATCTTGAGGGGGAGCTCCACGCCAAATTTTAAATAAAAAAACGGCATTGGGTTCCCCCTCCAAGAGCATACCAGGCCCTTGGGTCTGGTATGGATTTTAAGGGGAACCCCCTACGCCGCAAAAATGCCCATCATGCCCCGGGCGGTGACTACCTAAGGGGAGTGGTCACAGGGTGACATCACTCGGTGACCACGCCCCATGCCTATATAAGTCGTTGCGCACCGCGCACACTGCATTTCAGCGGGAGAGAGCGTCGTGTCAACATCGGAAGAAGAGAAGCGGGAAGAAGAGGACGGAGAAGACCGGGCCAATGCTAGTAAAAGATAACAAAAAAACCTGGGGAATGCCCAGGGAATAACCAAGCCTACTTACCAGGGCCGGCCTTAGGTGTTCAGGCGCCCTGTGCGAGCTAATCCTGTGGCGCCCCCCCCCCCCCATCTTCACCCCTTGCCCCCTGGTCACCTAAACATACACAAAGAGGCTGTCCGGGGCCCCTCTATCCTCTGCCGGGAGCCTGGGGAGTGACAATGAGGAGGAAGAGGTGAGGCAAGAGTCAGCGGAGCCCTTAGGCGGCAGTGCACCCTAGGAGGCTAGGAGGCTGCCTTCCTAATCCGCCTAGTGGTAGCGCCGACTCACATTTTGCGAGCTGCGATGGCCGCACGGCACCCCTGTTGCCCATGGCGCCCTGTGCAGCCGCACAGCTCGCACACCCCAAAGGCCGGCCCTGCTACTTACCGACAAGCTCGCAGAACAACCAATTAACCGGTCTAACAGTATGCATTAAAAACAGGGGTTTTGTCCGCACGCATTTGCAAACGCATGCGTGAGCCACAGAGCCGCGCCAAGGCACCCTGTAATCTGTAGTCCTAACACTCCCCACAATGGAGGCAAATGCGTTCAATGCTAGTAAAAGAGCTGGCAGAAGAAAGCGGAGGAGCCTGGCAGAAGGCACCAGAGAGCGGGAGAAGAACCAGAGAGCGCAGAGAAAACACGGGACAGCGTCAGAAGAGGCCAAAGAGAGCGGAGAAGTCGGAAGAGACCCCCGAAGTCGCCATGGGGCCCTCCACTAACACCAACTGGCTGGCACACACCGTAGTACCAGACAGGAGCCTACCTGCCTTGTGAGATCCGCCCACCCTTCCACCCTCCTCTCCATCCTGGCAAATGGTCCACTCTAAGTGGACCAAAGTTTGTTGAGCGGGGGGGAGAATTTCGCGGATCAAAGTTGTAGAGCGGGGGGGGGAATTCCGTGGATGAGAGTTGTTGAGCGGGGGGGGGGGGGGGTCCATGGATCTAAGTTGTTGAGCGGGGGGGGGGTTCCGTGGATCAGAGTTGATGAAAGTGGGGGGGTTCCACGGATCCAAGTTGTTGAGCGGGGGGGGAGAATCACAATTGGTGAGCGGGGGGGGGTGGTTGCCAATCACGGGACAGCGGGATTGAACGTAAATCACGGTAATCGCTGGGGGGGTGTCACTAAATCGCGGGACAATGGCACTGCTCGCGGGATGGCAGGATTTTACGCGAATCACGGGACATTCCGGCAAAATTCTGGATGGTTGGGAGCTATGGCAGATGCCAAGTGTTAAAGATGGCCCGGGCCCCTTTGGAAGCCCAGGCCCCTTACTGGTGTACCCGCTGTACCTCCCTGATGTACCCCCCTGTGTGTATGGATCTTTATTCTTGCAAGAAACAACTTTTTAATTAAAGACGTTCCATTTCAGACTTTTCTTCTTTCAGTGCTATTTTTTCCTCGCTGGCTGTAATTAGAATTTAACGCCGGTTTTATTCCACCTGTAAATCCTGCAATACGCGCGCGGCGAGATTCGGCTGTAAAAATATAGAATAAACATACATGGCGGAAGTAATGACATCCAGGTGGGATCCGTGGCTGGAGGGCAAATCGTATCATCTGACATGACGTTGTCTTGCAGGAAAATGTGTCTCCGACACCAATCTGTCTCCCCCACAAAGAGCCGCCAGGCCCACCTGACAGGTTTATCTCCGTGCGATAGTCTTCCTGAGGCGCCATCAAGAAGAGGATTTTACACCTTCAAGAAGAAAAGAAATGATAAAGGAATTCAGATTGCAGTTCCGTGTTTTGTGATATTGTTCTGAGAATTAGGACGAGAGATCGGGAACGGTTCTTTCTGATCCCGCCACCTGATTGCCGTCAGTTTCCTGGTGGAGAACAAAACGAGAACTTGGAAAGTCTTCACCGGTAAAGGAGGGACAGAGATAAATGCCCCCAGGTTAAAGCGGTCCTCCACCCTAAAGTGGAGTCCCGCTGATCGGAACCCTCCCCCCCTCCGGTGTCACATTTGACACCTTTCAGGGGGGAGGGGGGTGCAGACACCTGTCTAAAGACAGGTATTTGCACCCACTTCCGGCCACACGCTACGGGCGAAAGACGGGCATTCCGTCACATCCCGTCTGTCGCCCGTTGTGTGCTGGGAACACTCGGCTCCCAACACACAGCGTGTGAGCCAATCGGCGGGCGCAGCGAGACTCGCGCATGCGCCGTAGGGAACCGGGCAGTGAAGCCGCAGCGCTTCACTTCCTGGTTCCCTGAGCGTGGATGGAGGGGGGAGCAGCAGAGAGACGAGCGATCGCTCGTGCTCTGCTGCGATCACCGCTGGACTCCAGGACAGGTAAGTGTCCTAATATTAAAAGTCAGCAGCTGCAGTATTTGTAGCTGCTGGCTTTTAATATTTTTTCCCCGTGACACATCCGCTTTAAGTGCCCCCGATGAGAGGGAACAGACGATCAGTGACAGTGTCACTAGGAAGAATGGTGAGATACTGGCCCAGATTCACAGAGAGCGGGCGCACATTACGCCGCCGTAGCGCAAACCAATGTACGCCACGCCGACGCAGCGCAGAGAGGCAAGCATGGAATTCAGGAAGCCAGTGCTCCTAACGCTGCGTCGGCGTGGCGTAGGTTTCGAAGGCGCATTTGATGGCACAGTGGCTGCATTTGATGGGCACGGTGACTGCATTTGATGGGCACAGTGGATGCTATTGATGGGTACAGTGCCTGCTATTGATGGACCAGTGGCTGCATTTGATGGCACCGTGGCTGCATTTGATGGACCAGTGGCTGCATTTGATGGCACCGTGGCTGCATTTGATGACACAGTGGCTGCAATTCATGGGCACAGTGGCTTTTATTGGTGGCACAGTGGCTGCAATTGATGGGCACAGTGGCTGCTATTGATGGCACAGTGGCTGCATTTGATGGGCACAGTGGCTGCTATTGATGGCCCAGCTTCTGCTATAATCACAGTGGCTGCAATTGAGGGCACAGTGACTGAATTTGATGGGCACAGTGGCTGCTATTGATGGCAAAGTGGCTGGAATTGATGACACAGTGGCTGCATTTGATTGGCACAGTGGCTGCAATTGATGACACAGTGGCTGCAATTGATGGCACAGTGGCTGCATTTGATGGGCAGAGTGGTGGCATTTGATGGCACAGTGGCTGCATTTGATGGGCACAGTGGCTGTATTTGATGGGCACAGTGGCTGCATTTGATGGGCACAGTGGCTGCTATTGATGGCACAGTGGCTGCAATTTATGTTTTTTTTTTTTTTCAGTATTATTCTGAATTTTCAGTTTGTTTTGCGCCCGCCGCCCAAAAGTTTGAGCACCAGCCGCCACTGTTTTGCACTGCGGGCTCAAAAGATGAAAAGCTTATGTAACACACTGGAAAGATATTAGACCTTCCCTATAAGGTAACCGGTTCCTGGAACCCTCATTTCCTATGTTATTTAACTGTCGGGGTGCAGCGTCTGCAGAACACAAGTAGATTTACCGTGTATATACATTTGGCGATCACAGTATGATTTTGCTATTGACGCCGCCTCGCTCTCCGCGTTAGCAACAATCTCCGCCATTCATACGCCGCGGGCTGCGCCCGGCTTGATTCATAAGAAATACATAAACTGCACTTAGACATTTGCACAGCAATTTGAATTGTCTCTGATTACCAGGAGAGCGGAAGGTGGGCCGCCGTCTATTGTTCACCGCGCCGCCGTCTATTGTTCACCGCGCCGCTTAATTTGATGCTGTTGTCAAAATGGCAAGGAAAGCGTTGGGATTTCTTTTGTGCGTTATGAAATGGGTGGCTGCACCGCAAATCGGGGGACATTGTTTGCGAACGCCAAGTCCGCTAATAGAACCCTAAATACCATGACAGCGACAAAACCGACAAAACCGTTAATTGCGCGGAGAGAAAGAAAAACGTCTGGTCCTCGGGGAAGGACGGACAATGGGATGTGCGGAACGCGTTGGCTCTCTTATATCTCGTCTCTGATAATTAGGGTTGTGGTGCGTCGTGTCTTTATTATACGCTCGCCGCGACACGAAACGTAACCTTGTAATAGAACGCGATCTCCGCGTGTGTGTGTCGGAATCTGAACAAAACGACTTGATGAATAGTTACTTCTGTTTGTACAAGTTCTAGAGGAACGCCAACCCCGAATCTCATTACCGGTAATTAAAGCTGAATTCTAGGCTGATATCATAGACACTAATTAATGTGCTCATTAAAAATCATTAAATGATGGTTAGAATACAACTAATGGCAGCAAATAGATCTTTATTAACGTCGCCCTCCTGTCCTCGGAATAGGAGAGGGAGGGGCAACAGTAGCGGCCATTCATTCTGACAGGAGAAGAGAGCAAAGTGAGCACAGTGATGACTGCTCAGTGTTACATAGTTACATAGTTACTGTATATACTCAAGTATAAACCAACCTGAATATAAGCCGAGGCACCTAATTTTACCAGAAAAAAATGGGAAAACGTATTGACTCGAGTATAAGCCTAGGGAGTCCATCTGCATGCCTCACTGTGCCCATGTCTCACTGTGTGCATGCCTCACTGTGCCCATGCCTCACTGTGCCCATGCCCCACTGTGCCCATGCCTCACTGTGTCTATGCCTCACTGTGCCCATGTCTCATTGTGCCCATGCCTCACTGTGCCCATGTCTCATTGTGCCCATGCCTCACTGTGCCCATGCCTCACTGTGCCCATGCCTCACTGTGTGCATGCCTCACTGTGCCCATGTCTCACTGTGTGCATGCCTCACTGTGCCCATGTCTCACTGTGTGCATGCCTCACTGTGCCCATGCCTCACTGTGCCCATGCCCCACTGTGCCCATGCCTCACTGTGTCCATGCCCCACTGTGCCCATGCCTCATTGTGCCCATGCCTCACTGTGCCCATGCCTCTCTGTGCCCATGCCTCACTGTGCCCATGCCTCACTGTGCCCATGCCTCCCTATGCCCATGTCTCACTGTGTCCATGTGCATGCCTCACTGTGCCCATGCCTCACTGTGTCCATGTCTAGACTGATGTTTAACATGGGAGTCTATGGGAGGGGTGCCCGGCTTTGAAAAATCGGTGCTCCCCAGCCATAGGTCACCCAGACAACAAACTTTGCACACTTGTAGAGGAGTAATGGGGCTACATGTGTGCCAAGCTCTGGGTCCAGGGGACCTACGACTGGCCGGTACCGAGTCCTCATATTCACCAGAGAAATTACCGTTTAACATGGGAGTCTAAAAAAAAAATTATATATCTTTTTATATATTTTTTTTTTCTATTAAAGGGCCCAGAGGTCCCCAGGGCCCCGGATGGCAACCCTCCTTTTTTTTATTTTTTTTATTTTATATATATATATTTGTTTTATTAAAGGTTCCAGAGGTCTCCAGGGGCCTCTCAATTTTCTCAATTAGCGGCGACACGCCCCCGCTTCTCAATTCGCGGCAGCACCCCCCACCCCCCCGGTTCTCTGCTCCACCAGGGGGCCCATGCCTAAAGCTGTGTAAGGGAACCCATAATTCCTGATGGCGGCCCTGTTTGCAACACAAGTTTGAGTCCAAAATTCAGTCGGAAATGTCGCGGAATGTCGGATCGTGTGTATGCGGCATGACAGCATGCTTGACCTAGGGTCAGGTTTCACAATAATCTCACCGTCACAGACAATTTCTCAGAATCTGGTAAACAAAATTCCATCAGACGGGTGACACCGCGGCGCTCCGCCCACACATTTTGTGTTACAGAAGAATAATCTGCTTATTAAGTGACAGTTGCTCACATTCTCATCATATTACTGGTCCCATCCTTCCCGTCCCGGGAATTATTCATCAGCCCCGCCGTGTGATGTTGTTTGCATGTCTAAGAGGTTATGAATCACAAGCGTTTCCCAACCATTAAGGTCAGAGGAGATGGAGGAACGGGTTCCGCCCGACACACGGCTTACATTCCCATCTTATTTATCTCTTTGCATATCTCATGTCTGTTATTATTTGTTACTTTGTATCCAATTAGCAGATGGCATGTATAATAAACATCAACCGGTCACTGGTACACCTCTACAATTGCTTGGTAACACAAATTGCTAATCAGCCAATCACATGGCAGCAACATTTAGGCGTCTAGACGTGGTGAAGACGACTTGCTGTTTAAACCGAGCATCAGAATAGGGAAGAAAGGGGATTTAAAGTGGTTGTAAAGTCAGAAGGTTCTTTTTAAATATTTATTATTTTTAATATTGTTTATTAATTTTTGAAGAAGAGCTTACAAAGTGTAACTCAATCAATGATATAACTGAAGAGTTAAATGCATTCTCTGCATTAACCACTTCACCCCCGGAGGATTTGGCTGCCAAACGACCGGGCCACTTTTTGCGATTCGGCTAACCGCTTTAACAGCTTGCTGCCCGCCGCACGCAGATATACGTCCGCAGCATGGCACGGGCAGGCAAAGGGACACACCTGTACGTCCCCTTTAAGAAGCGGTTGTTGCGGGCCCTGATCTCCGTGAGCGCGCCCAGGGGTCCCGCGGACACGATCGCCGCGGGCATACCGGCGATCGTCTCATGGAGAGATAGAATGGAGATATGTTAGTGTAAACACAACATCTCCCCGTTCTGCCTAGTGACACTGTCACTGATCGTCTGTTCCCTGCCATCAGGAACAACGATCAGTGACGTGTCACAGCAAGCCACGCCCCCCTACAGTAAGAATCACTCCTTAGGGAACACTTAACTCCTACAGTGCCAGCTAGTGGTTAACCCCTTCACTGCCAGTGTCATTTTCACTGTAACCAGTGCATATTTATAGCACTGATCGCTGTAAAAAATGACAATGGTCCCAAAAATGTGTCACAAGTGTCCGATGCGTCCGCCATAATGTCGCAGTCACGATAAAAATCGCAGATCGCCGCCATTACTAGTAAAAAAAAAAAATATTAATAAAAATGCTATAAAACTATCCCCTATTTTGTAAACGCTATAACTTTTGCGCAAACCAATCGATAAACGCTTATTGCGATTTTTTTTTTAACAAAAATATGTAGAAGAATCCGTATCGACCTAAACTGAGGGGAAAAAAAAATGTTATATATTTTGTGGGGGATATTTATTATAGCAAGAGGTAAAAAATATTGTAATTTTTTTCAAAATTGTCGCTTTATTTTTGTTTATAGCGCAAAAAATAAAAACCGCAGAGATGATCAAATACCACCAAAAGAAAGCTGTCGGGGGAAAAAAAATGCCAATTTGGTTTGGGAGCCACTTCGCACGACCGCGCAATTGTCAGTTAAAGCAACGCAGTGCCGAATCGCGAAAAGGGTCTTGGTCCTTTAGCTGCAAAATGGTCCAGGGCTTAAGTGGTTAATGCATTCTCTGCATTAACCACTTCAGCCCCAGAAGATATGGCTGGCCAAGTGACCGGGCCACTTTTTGCGATTCGGCACTGCGCCGCTTTAACTGACAATTGCGCGCCCGTGCGACGTGGCTCCCAAACAAAATTGGCGTCCTTTTTTTCCCCCACAAATAGATCTTTCTTTTGGTGGTATTTGATCACCTCTGTGGTTTTTATTGTTTTGGTTCTAATCCCCTTGTGGATGGACATTTTATGGTTGTACAACAGATCACATTGCTAAGGACTATAAACTGAAGGACTTATGAATAAATAGTTGTGGAACAAATCATTTGATTTTTCATTAGAGTTGTCCCGATACCACTTTTTTGAGACCGAGTACAAGTACTGATACATTTTTTCAAGTACTCGCCGATACTGATACTTTTTTTTTAATGTCATGTGACTTTTTTTTATTTTTTTAAAGGGGGGGGGGGGGGGTAGTGGATTGTCAATGTGTTTATTTCTCTTTTTTGATTATTATTTACATTTTATTTTTTTAATTATTTATTACAATTTTTTTTTTCATTTTTTTAATCAGCCCTGTTGGGGGGGGGGGGGCTTTGGTGAGATATCAGGGGTCTTAACAGACCTCTGACATTTCCCCTTTAAGACAGAGAAAGGGACTAAGGACACAGATTCCCCAGTCCCTTTCTCAGCAGCCTCAGCTGAAATGAATGAAGAGAAGCTTCTCTCCATTCATAAACTGAAGCATCGTCAACACAGGTTACGATGCTCAGTTATGTGAATGGACAGAATCAATGATCACTGACTCTGTCCATTCGGAAAAGGTAGGAGCCGGGTTTACCTTCGCTCCCCATCCTGACAGATTGAAAGGGGAGAGCGGCACAGGGGGGAGAGCTGCACGGGGGAGAGCGGCAGGGGGGGGAGCTGCACGGAGGGGGACAAGAGGGCATGGGGGGGAGAGCTGCACGGGGGAGAGCGGCAGGGGGGGAGCTGCACGGAGGGGGAAAAGACGGCATGGGGGGAGAGCTGCACGGAGGGGGACAAGACGGCATGGGGGGGAGAGCTCCACGGAGGGGGACAAGACGGCATGGGGGGGAGAGCTGCATGGAGGGGGACAAGACAGCATGGGGGGGAGAGCTGCACGGAAGGGGACAAGACGGCATAGGGGGGGGAGCTGCACGGAGGGGGACAAGACGACATGGAGGGGGACAAGACGGCAGGGGGGGAGAGCTGCACGGAGGGGGGCAAGACGGCACGTGGGGAGAGCGGCACGGGGGAACAAGACGGCACGGGGGGGAACAAGACGGCACTAGGGAACAAGACGGCACAGGGGGAGAGCGGCACGGGGGAACAAGACGGCACGGGGGAACAAGATGGCACGGGGGGAGAGCTGCACGGGGAGAGCGGCACTAGGCAACAAGACGGTACGGGGGAACAAGACGACACGGGGGGAACAAGACGGCACGGGAGGAACAAGACGGCATGGGGGGAACAAGACAGCACGGGGGGAACAAGACAGCACGGGGGGAGAAGACAATACGGAGAAGACTAGTAACTCCCCCACCACCCGATACCTGACTGCCCAGGTATCGGGTGAAGCATCGGACCATTTCCCCCCGAGTACAAGTACTTGGGAAATGCTCGGTATTGGTACTGATACTAGTATCGGTATCGGGACATCCCTAGTTTTCATTATTTCCTTTGGGGAAATTTGCTTTGATATACAAGCGCTTTGGATTACAAGCATGCTTCTGGAACGAATTATGCTCGCAATCCAAGGTTTTACTGTACTAATATATAGATACTTTTATATTTGGGTACAACTGTTTAAGTTCAATTAACCAAGTTTAATAAAAGCTTCTATGAGATTTTAGCGATTGGGTTTCCATTAACTTTAAGGCTGTTTGTCCTTTGAATTATCCTCCAGACGATGGTCAGGATACGGCGGGTTCTGGCGCTCGGCGAAAGCGCACGCTGCGCCCTTCTGATAAGCTGAGATCGGGGCCCATTGTATTTCCGCAGCCTCATTCCGCCGGTGAATTATTCGGCTTTTAGCGTTTGTCATATAATAAATAGAGACTCTTCCTGAGCGATCTGGGCCGGCTGCCATCTTCTGCCTCTCAACTCTTACATTTAATTACCATTAATGACCTATTTTAAGGTGAGGGAGAATTTCCTCTGAGTCACGGCAATAACCGTTCCTGTCCTGGCTAATCTCCTCCTCGCTCCTTATCCGTCTTTTGCAGGACGTGGCGAGGACAATGATTGCGGTACGCCGCGGAGGACGCAAACTATATGAAGAGGAAGATAGAACTGGACGCAAGAAAAGACCCCTGCGTGTGTCCGGCATCACGAAGAGACAGACATTAATTTGTTTTTTTTTCCGTGATACGATGATATAAAAGTGCCACCAAAAAATGTTTAGAAATGTTCTGAGCTGGCCAATACTTTTCTTTATATTTAGGCATCAAAAAAAATAATTAAAACAGGGTAAAAAAAAGAATAGAAATTATCCATCGGAGGGAAAAATTGCCACTCATGCCCCGTTCACATGATCGGGATTCCCGGCCAGGGCCGCTGATAGGGGGGGACCACCAGTCCCCCTGTAGGAGGCCCCAGGCACACAGGGGGGCCCAAACACCAGAGAATTACAGGATGCCCTGTGTGACTCTCTGCAGCAGCTGAAAACCGGTTTCACTTCCTCCCGCCAACTTTCAGCTGCTGCAGGGAGAGACACAGACACAACTGTCGGCTACCCTGTCCCGTTAAAAAAATAACAAATTGTAACCCTGTATTGTTTTAAATCCCTTGTAAAAAAAAAATTCAACTTTTTAAAATTATAAAATATTTTTGTTCAAAAATGTAAATAAACCATAAAAAAAGGGCCAATTCACACAGCTTCTCTGCTATCTTTGTGTCATGGATATGCAATAAAGTCTGACAGCTTACCTGTCTCCATCTGTTCATTAGAGGCCTGACCCTGTTCCGGTTGCCTTTTTATCTCCTCTCCTTCCTGTATGGCCCCACCTAGGCCATCCCAGGAAGTCTAATATTAACTGTTGCACTGCAGGTCTGCAGTGCTGTTTAACAGTGTTGTTAGCTTAAGTTCCTGTCTGCAGTGTGCTACGATTACCTTCCTGTGTACCGTTTTTGGCTCGTCCCTGACTTCTCCTGTTTGCCTGTGACCCTGACCTTTTGCCTGTCCCTCGGTTACCCTTGTCTGTCTGTTGCCCCGACCTCGGCTTACCCATCACTATCGCTTGTCCTGCTTGCTGCTTCCCCTCTCTCCCTGCGTGACCTAGGGGATCCCAGGTGTCGCGACCTGGATCCAGCTGCGGTGAAGGCCATCCTCATCACTAGAGGCTCTGGTGAACACAAAGCTGGGTCTTTGACTCCGTGCCCTGGGGGATCTTGGGTTCACCCTTCCTCTCTGATAGCAGCAGTCGGCTATAGGGTTCACTACCCTGTGGTGCATCCCTGACCCCAACGGGGTGCACTTGTCACCTGGCCACAGGTGACCTGACACTTTGTGTCTGCTAAGAATGATTTTAGTATATTTATTGTGAAAATTTTGATATATTTAAGGAGGGCCTGCCAGGTAGGCTGTACGGGGCCCTGTGATTTCTAACAGCAGCCCTGTTCCCGGCAGGAAAAAAGTCCGCCAGGAATAGCCCCCCCCCAAAAAAAATTTAACCACCAGCCGCCACTGCTCCTGGCCCCTTTCTATTCCTCTACAACCACCAATCATATCCTATCAGGACCCAAAGCGTTTTCCTTGTATGACAATTGTGGAATTGTGGGAAGATTTAACCCAAAACTACATAGATGTCATGTATATAGTGTACTGTGTATATATATATATATATATATATATATATATATATATATATATATATATATATATATATTCAGGGTTTTTTTTCTCAAACAATAGGTGCTGGAGCTCAACCACGACCCCCCAAAACCCCTCCACCCACACCCCCCCCTCCAAATCACTTTAAATAGTGGGTGTGGTCAGTCAAATTTCACAAATAGTAGGAGGGTCTTAATGGGGAATTAAATACCAGGATTGCGTTAGATACAGAGTGCAGAGTTCAGGGGGGTTACACACAGAGTGCAGAGTTCAGGGGGGGTTACACACAGAGTGCAGAGCTGACACTTGTAAACACAGAAACCAGACTTCTGTGTTTACGAGTGATTGTGGTGAGCAGCCCCCCCCCCAAAGGGTCTGAGCCAGAGGTGGTGGAACTGAGTTCCCCCTGAAAAAAAGCCCTGGTTATATTATTGGGAAGCCCTCCTGACCTTTCTGAGGACGGTGAGCAGCAGGGAAATAGACAATTTATGGTTTATTCTGAGATTCTGATACCAGAGACGTTTTTTTTCCCCGTCACAGCGAGGAAAGACTCCCGACAGCGCTGAACTCCGAGAGTGGAATGAAAATATTTAGGTATGGAAGTCAAACAGAAGATTTCAGCTGTCTGACCCGAC
This sequence comes from Rana temporaria, assembly GCF_905171775.1. Classification (NCBI taxonomy): domain Eukaryota; kingdom Metazoa; phylum Chordata; class Amphibia; order Anura; family Ranidae; genus Rana; species Rana temporaria. The sequence continues at coordinate 6,059,053 of NC_053501.1, read as the reverse complement.
GCGGAATTCACTAAGAAAATACTTTTATTATAGAAAGAAAATTTGGTTTTATAAACTTGAAGAAGAAAATGCGATTCCGTTGTCTGCCAGATCCGGAGAAGCTGCTAAATGTCTGTCAATGGAGGGCGACTCGCATGTGCCGCAATCCAAACAATTCACACTGAATTGACACTGAAGAAATGACACTTTGTAAAACAATCCTGGCCAAGCAAGATGATGGGCCAGATTCACGTAGATGGGCGTATTTTTGGGCGGGCGTAACGTATTTGATTAACGTTATGCGGCCGCAAGTTTTTCAGGCAAGTGCTTTATTCACAAAGCACTTGCCTATAAAGTTGCGGCGGCGTAGCGTAAATCACCCGGCGGAATTAAAATTCGGCGGGTAGGGGGCGTGTTTCATTTAAATGAAGCGTGTCCAGGCGCCGAACGAACTGCACATGCGCCGTCCCTAAAAAATCCCGGCGTGCATTGCTCCAAATGACGTTGCAAGGACGTCATTGGTTTCGTCGTGAGCGTAACTTACGTCCAGCTCTTTTCTGAATCGACTTGCGCAAACAACGTAAAATGTCAAAATTCGACGCGGGAACGACGGCCATACTTAACATTGGCTGCGCCTCATAGACCCAGGGGTAACTATACGCCGGAAAAAGCTAAACGCAAAAAAAAATGCGCCGGGCGGTCGTTCGTTTCTGAATTGGCGGAAAGCCTCATTTGCATATTTGTCGCGTAAAAAAAAACGAAACGCCACCTAGCGGCCGGCCTGGAATTGCAGCCTAAGATATGACGGTGTAAGACACTTACACCTGGCGGATCTTAGGAATATCTATGCGTAAATGATTCTCTGAATCAGTCGCATAGATACGACCGGCAGAACTCAGAGATACGACGGCGTATCAGGAGATACACCATCGTATCTCTTTGTGAATCTGGCCCAGTAGTGTATCCACCTTCACTTCTGGGTAGCACAACGGCGCCCGTGCCCGGATAGAAGTTCTATTGGTGATGAAACGCGTCGGGTGGACTTGGCTTGGTCACTCGAGCTCTGGTAAGAGGACATATTTTCACTATTATTTTTATAGGATTGTCTTCTCATGTTGGACATTTATATGACTACGTTACTTTTATGTTTTGATACAAATTCACTGATTAGTTTTTGTTAGCGCAACACTCTGCATCCATATAGGGGAGTATGTATGTTTTAGAGTTGAACTGGATGAGCATAGGGTGAGGGCTGCTAATGCCGTCTGACCCATAGGTGGTCACCAGGAATAGGGATGTTGATTTGGACTTTTCTAGGCACTGATAACACAACAAATAAAGTAGCATAAAATATATTTATTAAACATAAAAACTATACAATATTAAAAACATTTGAGCCAAACCCCACAAATAGAAAACAGCGTTGTAAATAACGGAGAACCGTCACATGTCTGTTATGGTGGAGAAAGGCAAAACCTCAACCCGTTTCGCGGTTGATACCGCTTCTTCAGGAGGGTCTCTATAATATAGAATACAGTAGACATAAACTAGCAAAAGGGTAAACATAGCACATGTAAAAATACAGCATTAAACATTATGAAGGAAGCCAATGTCAAAAATCATGCTCATCTGCTCACCAGGTCCTGCTCAAGGACAGATCCTTTATTAAAAAAAGAGTGCTATTCACTAAAAGTAAAAGAACATGAGCATGTCTCCATCAAAACAATCCTGGCCAAGCAAGATGGTATCCACTGTCACGTCACCTGTGGCCAGGTGACAAGTGCACCCCGTTGGGGTCAGGGATGCACCTCAGGGTAGTGAACCCTATAGCCGACTGCTGCTATCCGAGAGGAAGCATGAACCAAAGATCGCCCAGGGCGCGGAGTCTAAGACCCAGCTTTGTGTTCACCAGAGCCTCTAGTGGTGAGGATGGCCTTCGCCGCAGCTGGGCCCAGGTCACGACCCCTGGGATCCCCTAGGACGCGGTCCACAGAGAGAGAGGGGAAGCAGCAAGCAAGACAAACGGAAGTGATGGGTAAGCCAAGGTCAGGGCAACAAGCAGACTAGGGTAACCGGGAGACAGGCAAAGGTCAAGGGCACAGGCAAACGGGAGAAGTCAGGGACGAGCCAAAAACGGTACCCAGAGAGATAAACGTAGCACACTGCAGACAGGAACTTAATTAAAGCAACACTGTTGAACAACACTGCAGGCCTGTAGTGCAACAGTTAATATAGACTTCCTGGGATGGCCTGGGTGGGGCCATACAGGAAGGAGAGGAGATAAGAAGGTAACCAGAACAGAGTCATGTCTCCTAATGGACAGATGGACACAGGTAAGCTGCCAGACTATTGCATATCCATGACATCCACCTTCACTTCCGGGTAGGACAACGGCGCCCGTGCCTGGATAGGTGTCCTATTTTTGACGAAACACGTAGGGTGGACTTGTATTGGTCACTCAAGCTCTGGTAAGAGAACATCTTTTCACTATTATTTTTATGGGATTGTCTTCTCCCGTTTGACATTTATATGACTACAATACTTTTATTTTTTTATACAAATTCACTGATTATTTTTTGTTAGCGCAACACTCTGCGTCCATATATGGGAGTATATATGCTTGCTTTATCTTATTTCCCACAAGTCTGCTTAAAAGTCAAACCCTGGCGAAATGTAAAATTACCTCTTGCATCAATTGCTCATTTTGTTTAGTGCTTTTCCTTACATGATCCTCCGCCTCTCCCTTGCATATGGCCCTCCGCCACGCTCCGAAGGTGAATAAAACAAGAAATTGGTCGCACTTTGGAACTCCAAATTATCTTGATGTCATCTTTATTGTCAAAAGGGTCAGACAGATACAGGCAATGGTAGACGTGTTTGCTTGCTTTGTTCACAGCCATGCTCCAAAGGTGGACTGTCCCTCAGCATCAACATATTGAATGCAGGGCTATGGACCCTAGACCACTGGAGCACAGGGAGAAGACACTGCAGGTTGAAGTGGAGGATTGGATAAGCACATTTTTCATCGTTCCCCTAGACCAGGAGTCTCAAAACTTTCCGGTTTATTGTCCTTCAGACTCTAGTAGGGCCGAACTTTGACCAATGAGATTAAAATTTCCCTGGCATCAGTGGGAGTAAATATCGCTGTAATGATCAGGGGTTAACACCGTTTTAGATATTCCATTCTACCAACCCACAACAGCTTCCGACACACCACAATCCAGCAGACAGGACCCATTGGATTTCCCCCAGAAAACGACACACACAGCTCTGTTCTCTGGTTCCAAACGAATAGATCTTTTAATGACAAACTCTTTTTTTACAGTAAAAAACATGCTGCAGTAAACAAAGGGACAATGACACACTCCACCCACAGCATCACACAATGGGTCCTAACAAGTCCCCCTCAATCCACATCTTAGACAGACATTCTGACTCTGCGATAAGCTATTCTCACCTGCTACACAATACACATTCCTTTAGTGAACATAAGTCAGACGTCTGACCTTTAGAGTGTGCTTACTCACAACACATATTAGCATCAATAGAACTTTCACACAATACAGTGTTAATTAGCATCACACAATGAACTCTCTTAGGAGCCAGACTTAATTAACACCTTAACAGTATGTGTCCCCACATTGAATGAATCACACTATTATTGACCTGTTGGGTTCAGAATTAACCACCTGTAATATTTCAAGATATCCTGCAATACATTGTGAATTACCCTTACTGTCCCATCTCATGTAATTCAAGATATAATTTCTCAGTCATCCTATGCCCCTAGTGGACATAGGATGACCCTAGACGCAAGAGTCATTGGTGAAGCTGAAACAGGAGTACCCCGCATCCTTCAAGAGCCTCTGGGTCCCACGGGCCATACGGTTACAATCGCCACATTTGGTGTTAGGGGGAGGAATAGTGGCCCATCGTGGTCATAATGGGGAGGAATAGGGACACGTTACTGGTGTCAGTGGCAGAGTAGTGTTATCAGTAGGAGGAATAGAGCCCCAAGGGCCGGATACAGACAATCCAAGGGCCGCATCCGGTGCCCGGGCCACAGTTTGGAGACCACTGCCCTAGACCTAAACAAGCTATTTACATTTGCAGTGCAGGTACAGGCCCACTGCAAGGGATACATTTTTTATTTTTTTTGCCTGGATTTGGGCCCCAATGAAAATTAAGGATGAGGCAACCAGGGCCGATCCTAGGGTCACAGACGCCTGGATGCATAAATATTGCTGGCGCCCCCACATGGGCGTGGTCATCTTTACCAACTCCTCACCAAATTACAAATGTTTCTATGGCTACAACTCAAACACAGAGATGCTCCCCTAAGAAGTCTTCATTAGTGTCCGCCATCAGAGTGCCCCCCAGCAGATGTTCCCCATCAGAACCCCCCAGCAGGTGTCCCCCATCAGTGGGAGGTATGCGCTCTTGTCAGTTGCCAGCGGAGAGAACAAGCAGGATGGGGAACCGCAGCACACGCTACATGTGCTCCGCCTCTGGACACAGACAAGGAGGAGGAAGGGGAGCACCTTGGAGCTTCAGCGCCCCCACCTCTGTGGCGCCTGAGTGCGGAGCACCCTGCCTAGGATCGGCCCTGGAGGCAACTGTTTGGTTGGAGCCAAGGTTTAGACTGAACTTTGGCTGTTCCGGCATTCGGGTACTAGGTATATGCAATTAGCGGACCTCCAGCTGTTGCAGAACTACAATTTCCATGAGGCATAGCAAGACACTGACATCCACAAGCATGACACCCAGTGGCAGAGGCATGATGGGACTTGTAGTTTTGCAACAGCTGGAGGTCCGCTAATTACATATCCCTGCCCTAAGCTTTAGCCTGTTCAGACCTCTGTCCGTCGGGAGCTGATAATCATATAGCCACGTCTTTGTGGAATAATATCGGCACTCGGGATGTGATTCTACCTGCAGATAACATGTCTGCTCTGTGTTCTTCCTGGTAATTTGAGTACATAAAATCAATTTAGAGATCTATACCCATTCGGGACAAGCTCCTATGAGTGGGATACGTGCGCGCCTTTGTGCACGCACCCGTGTTGCAATCAAAGGAGCGCAGCGATAATTCACAGGGCAAATGGTGATTACGCTGAGAGGCTCATGAAGCATGAAGGACCGCCAGATCTGAGGACTTACAATTTGGCTCCCAGCAGAGGAAATTAATGTCATTAGGACGCAGCGAGTGTAACATTAAATTAGAGAGAATGCCAGTTCTAGCTAAAGCTTCTCCGCCGGGAATTCTTGCTTATGCCAATGCTGGGATTGAGCTGATTCCACATCACTCTAAATCCTGATTATCTAAAACTTCCAAAATAAGATGCGTTCTATCAAATGTCGGGATTTCTTCTCTGGGGCCCTCTATAAAATTGTATACATTGTATTGTCCTACGAAATCTGGCGCCTCCTGGTCCTTTTGCGGCCAGTGGGATCTGTCACCTTTCAGTACCTCTGGAGTCGGGAGACTTCTCCACCATCACTAGAACTCCTTTCTATATGTCATCAGACATTTACCAGGCCAACACATGCAATGGATTTGTCATTGTTCTCAGTACATTTGCATAAATGGGTCTATATTTAGGATGTATCTGGTCTATAAACCAGAGGCTCTGGGTGGACAGTTGGATAAATGGCTCTACATTTACGATTTACCTGGTCTATAAACCAGAGGCTCTGGATGGACAGTTGGATAAATGGTTCTATATTTAGGATGTATCTGGTCTATAAACCAGAGGCTCTGGATTGACAGTTGGATAAATGGTTCTATATTTGGGATGTATCTGGTCTATAAACCAGAGGATCTGGATTGACAGTTGGATAAATGGTTTTATATTTAGGATGTATCCGGTCTATAAACCAGAGGCTCTGGGTGGACAGTTGGATAAATGGCTCTATATTTAGTATGTATCTGGTTTATAAAGCAGAGGCTCTGGATGGACAGTTGGATAAATGGTTCTATATTTAGGATTTACCTGGTCTATAAACCAGAGGCTCTGGATGGACAGTTGGATAAATGGCTCTATATTTAGGATGTATCCGGTTTATAAACCAGAGGCTCTGGGTGGACAGTTGGATAAATGGTTCTATATTTAGGATGTATCCGGTCTATAAACCAGAGGCTCTGGGTGGACAGTTGGATAAATGGCTCTATATTTAGTATGTATCTGGTCTATAAACCAGAGGCTCTGGGTGGACAGTTGGATAAATGGTTCTATATTTAGGATGTAACCGGTCTATAAACCAGAGGCTCTGGGTGGACAGTTGGATAAATGGTTCTATACTTAGGATTTACCTGGTCTATAAACCAGAGGCTCTGGATTGATAGTCAGATAAATGGCTCTATATTTAGGATGTATCTGATCTATAAACCAGAGGCTCTGGATGGACAGTTGGATAAATGGTTCTATATTTAGGATGTATCTGATCTATAAACCAGAGGCTCTGGATGGACAGTTGGATAAATGGTCCTTTATTTAGGATGGATCTGGTCTATAAACCAGAGGCTCTGGATGGACAGTTGGATAAATGGTCCTTTTATTTATAATGGATCTGGTCTATAAACCAGAGGCTCTGGATTGACAGTTGGATAAATGGTCCTTTATTTAGGATGGATCTGGTCTATAAACCAGAGGCTCTGGATTGACAGTTGATTGACAGTTGGATAAAACTATCCCCTATTTTGTAAACACTATAAATGTTGCGCAAACCAATCAATAAACGCTTATTGCAATTTTTTTTACCAAAAAAATGTAGAAAAATACGAATACCTAAACTGAGAAAAAAAACTTTTTTTATATATATTTTTTGGAGATATTTATTATAATAAAAAGTAAAAAATATTGCATTTTTTTCAAAATTGTCGCTCTATTTTTGTTTATAGCGCAAAAAATAAAAACCGCAGAGGTTTTGCATGCATGTATGTGGGTCGGAGAGCTTTGGGGTGTTGCAGGGGGGTTATTTGTTTGCCGTCCCCCCAAACAAAAAAAACACGAGCCGCCACTGGTTATAATCCTCCCTTACTCTATCCAAAATTGAAAAAAAAGTTTTGCCTATAGTTCTACTGTAATATTTTAGTCTTTCTGCATAGAAACCGCGTGCGGGTTGGAGAGCTTTGGGGTGTCGTGGGGGCGGGTTTATTTGTTTGCCGCCCCCCCCCAGTGTTGCCAACCGTATGTATATTTACGGACAGCCCGTGAATTTAGCCCCTTTTTCGGGGCGTCCGTTATGGGCACCGGCGCCCGTAAAAAAGATGACCACGAGCCGGCCATACAACTGCGCATGCTCCGTTCCGAAGCCGGCCAAGCTTAGGGAAACTTGTTCGCTCTTGGCCGGGCGGGATGTAACGTGATGACGCTGCTGGCGCCATTTCTGAATAGACCACAGCGGCTGGCGCGAGCCGCGCGACTCCTGCAGGGAGTGCAACAAAAAGTTTTGCCTATAGTTCTGCTGTAATGTTTTTGTCTTTCTGCATAGAAACCATGGCGTTCATTTTTCACTGATGAGTATTAACAAACTTTGAAGCATAAAATAATCATTTTCATGGTTCCACCCGCTACTCTTTAATGAGGAAGAAGCCCTTTGGTGGTTAGTTTTTTGGTGGCATGTAGACACCTTCTACTTGAAGAAGTCAGTTCTTTGCTCCCTCCCTAATCTAAATGCATTAACCATCTAGATGTTCAAAGAGACCCAATTAACCACTTCATTACTGGGCACTTAAACCCCCTTCGTGCCCAGACCAATTTTCAGCTTTCAGCGCTGACGCATTTTGAATGACATTTGCGCGGTCATACAACACTGTACCCAAATTATATTTTCATAATTTTCTTCCCCACAAATAGAGCTTTCTTTTGGTGGTATTTCATCATCTCTGCAATTTTTATTTTTTGCGCTATAAACAAAAAAAGACAGAAAATTTTGAAAAAAAAAACACAATATTTTTTACTTTTTGTTATAATAGCCCAATTTGTTTTTTAAAAAAATATTTTTTTCCTCGGTTTAGGCCGATACGTATTCTTCTACATATTTTTGTTAAAAAAAATCGCAATAAGCGTATATTGATTGGTTTGTGCAAAATTTATAGCGCCTACAAACTAGGGGATAGATGATTTTTTTTTTTTTTTACTAGTAATGGCGGCGATCTGCGATTTTTTTTTGTCAGGCCTGCGATATTGCGGCGGACATATCGGACACTTTTGACACTTATTTGGGACGATTCACATTTATACAGCGTTCAGTGCTATAAAAATGCACTAATTACTGTATAAATGTGACTGGCAGGCAAGGGGTTAACACTAGGGGGTGAGGAAGGGGTTAAATGTATTCCCTGGGTGTGTTCTAACTGTGGGGGAGGGGGACTGACTGAGGGAGGTGACCGATCTGTGTCCCTATGTACAAGGGACACAGCATCGGTCTCCTCTCCCTGACAGCACGTGGAGCTCTGTGTTTACACACAGAGCTCCACGTCCCTGCTGTCACCGCCGATCGCAGGTACCCGGCGGTCTTCGCGGCCGCCAGGCACGCGTTTCAGGACATCTCAGCGTTACAGTGTTTCCCCACTGCGCGCCCCCAGCGGCGCGCACGGGGAATGCACATAAAAGGACGTCCAGGGACGTCCACCCGGCAGTTGAGAGCCGCGCTGTGGACGTCTTTCGTCTATAGCGCGGCTCTCTAGTGGTTAAAATTAAAACGCGTACTGTTCCAAAACAACAACAAAAGCTTTCCCCTTCTACGCTTCGTGAAATATTTGTTCTGCTTTTAGAAGAAGGAAAGAAGTGACACGAGCGAGCGAGCTCAGAGATTTGACGGTATTTTCTTCTTAGTCGCGAGTTGTGTCGTCTTCGGTGTGTTACAGGCGCTTCGACCCCCCCCCCCCCGAGGATTCCAGCGCCAGTCCCGGAGCGAATCCTTTTTCGTAGATCAAAAGGCAATGCAGACAAGTTTTCCGCATCTCGACGGTGATTATATTATCGCATGAACAGCGAAGGGATTCTGTGTCACCAACTTGGAGCCTGCCGCGGTGACATCTGCCAGTGGGTTTCTTCTATGGTTGTCAACCCCCCCCCCCCCTTGCTAAAAAATAAAAATAAAAAAAAACAGGATCCTGCGCCCCGGGAAGGAACTCAAGGGGTTAAGAAAAAATATTGTCGCTTCTCCATGAAAGCGTTTTGCTGATAAAAGCGGCACCGAGGATCAAAACATGTTGTTTGCATCACCCTGCAGCGAGATAAGATGCACCAAGTCCCCGCAGACGGCGCTGGCATTAGGAATCAGTGCGACAGAAGCTTTTGAAGAAAAATATCAAAGCGATTTTGGCTCTTTGGATTGTTAGCCCATTTTCCGTCTTGAAAGCAGACACGGGGAGAGATGCTCCTTGTCTTGTGATGTCGGTGGGTGCGGGAGAAGAAAGGTGAAATACGTTGCGTCCGGTAAGTGCTGACCTCACCAGATCCTCTTCCTGGCACTCATGAGATCGGTGCTAAACAATGCTCATATGGCTGTGTTCAACCTCCTCATGTGTTCAACCTCCTCATGTGTTCAACCTCCTCTGCTCATGGTGTGGCCTTGTCAGGTCACCTGTGGCCAGGTGACAATTGCACCCCGTTGGAGCCGGGGGTGCACCACAAGGTAGTGAACCCTATAGCAGACTGCTGCGGATGGACCACAGAGAGGATATGGAGGAGAGGTTTGCTGGGGCACAAACAGGGACCCTAGAGGAAGCTTGAGCCCAAGATTCCCCAGGGCGCGGAATCTAAGATCCAGTTGGTATTTACCAGAGCCTCTAGTGGTGAGGATGGCCTTCGCTGCAACTGGATCCAGGTCGCGGCCCCCGGAGTCCCCTAGGTCACGCTCCGTAGGGAGAGAGGGGAAGCAGCCACTCAGGACACAAGGGATAGTAGGGTGACCACATTTCCAAACTACAATTCAGGGACACCCCCCCCCCTCCCCCTTCCCAAAAATCAGCTTGTGCTGCAACAAATCACAGCACAGTAATTGGACACAAGAGGCAGGATTTATGATTTTTCCCAATCACAAACAGGGGGCGGGGATTGTGCTCCTCCACGCATTCCTGGCCAGGACAAGTACTGTCAGTGAGTAAAGCGGTGATGTGGTGTCCTTTTTGGGGGCATCAGATTGGCCCGGGGGGGGGGGGGGGGGGGAGGGGCTGTGTCAGTTTCATTCCAGGACACTGTATTATCCTCGAGTGAAGGTGCCCGGGACAGACTTGCAAAATCCGGGACACGTGGTCACCCTAAGAGATAGTGAAGGGTAAGCCGTGGTCGGGGCAACAAGCAGACGAGCGTAACCAAGGGACTGGCCAAGGGTCAGGGTCACAGGCAAACAGGAGTAGTCGGAGACAAGCCAAAGTCGGTACACAGCGATAACGTAGCACACGGCAAGCAGGAACACAATACTAACAAACAACGTTGATCAGCAAAGCAGATCAGCAGTGCAGTGAGTTCCTGGGATGGCCTGGGGTAGAGCCATACAGGGAGGAGAGATGATAAAGGCAGTCAGATAAGAGAGTCTGGCCTCTAATGAACACATGGAGAGACGGGTAAGCTGCCAGACATTATTGCATATCCATGACAGGCCTAGTGTTATAAAATGGGTCAAATAGACACAGAACATGTGTAACTATGGATAAGCAGTTTTGCAGAAATTATGTCATTGTGACGAAACGCATTGAACACAATAGGTAAGGCAAAATGAAAGTGCCACGCCTGGCAATTAGCTTCAGCATTGTCAGCCTGTCACGTGCACTGCTTTTATTGACAGGTAGGCTGCCTATCAGGTCTACCAGATAAGCAGCCCAATGGCCAACTGGCACACGACACACAGCAGGCTGACCAAAGGCACAAAAGGCTTATAACCATAAAAGGGTAAAGGCAGTTATTGTCCATCTCTTCCCCATCTCTGGACACCTTGCACTTCAGACACATCGCCACCATTTTGGTCAGTCCCCCCCCCCCTCTTGGGACATTAGTACTGAGTAGGTGACGAATGCATCGGAAAGAAAAAAAATGCCCTTGAAAATACACCTGAGAAGAGAAACTTTGTGAATGAGCCTCACGAAGAACACCTACCAACCTGCAAAGTGGCATTTTTAGGACATTCAAAGTAATGGTCTGCTGCTTTTGAAATGTTGCTCTCTGCTGAAATGCATGATCATTAATGCCAGACATAACCAGCGCCATGCCTTTCACAAGCACACCTGGCATCATACCCATCACATGCACACTTCGCACTATGACCCTCATATGTACACCCAGCACTATGACCATCGCATGCACACCCGACACCATGTCGATCATATGCACACCCGACACCATGTCCATCATATGCACACCCTGAACCACGCCCATCACAAGCACCACCATCATATGCCCACCTGGCACCACAGATATCACATGCACATGCGTGATGCACATCTGGCATCACGCCCCATCACATGCACACATGGCACCACGTCCATCACATGCATACCTGGGACTATGCCCCTCATATGCACACCTGGCACCATGTCCATCACATGCACACTCAGCACCACAACCATCATATGGACACCCGGCACCATGTTCACCACATGCCAACCGAGGACCATGCTCATCACATGCACACCTGGCACCACGCCCATCATATGCACACCTGGCACCATTCCCATTACATGCTCAACGAAGACCACACCCATCATATCCACACCCAGCACCACGTCCATCACATGGCCTCCTGGCACCATGCCCATCATATGCACACCCGGCACCATGCCCACCACATGCACACCTGGCACTATTCTCATCACATGTATACCCAGAATGACACCCATAATATGCACACCTGCCACCACGCCCATGCACATCTGCCACCACGCCCATGCACACCTGGCACCATTCCCATTACATGCCCAACCAAGACCACACCCATCATATGCACACCCGGCACCACACCCATCATATGCACACCCATCATATGCACACCCGGCGCCACGCCCATCACATGCACACCTGACACCATGCCTATCACATACGCACATGACATCATTCTCATCACATGCACACCTGGCACCACAACCAGCACACCCAGCATCTCGCTGATCACAGGCACACCCAGCACCACTCCTATCATAGTCACACCCATCACCATGGCCATGGCACACCCATCACCATGGCCATACAAGACCCACCTAGCACCACATCCTTTACCATACAGACACACCCAGCACAATGACCATATAACACTCTCAGCACCATATCTGTATCAGACATACCCAACCTCACACATCTATTCCTCCAGCCAACCTGCCCAAGTGCCCATGCTTCAACCAGCTGCTGATGGACTGCAGTGCAAGTTCACACTAACAATATACTATAAACTATAACCTGGTTCTTGAGTCCATCTACACTGTTAGAAAGATATTAAAATATAATATGATACAATTATAAATCATCTGTTCAATCTGTTCAAGCCCTGATGAAGGGGGGGGGGGGATACAGCTCCTGAAAAGTTTATCACTTGAATAAATTTGCATTTTGCCACGCCCCATTGGTTCCTCCCCTGACCCCACCCCTTTTCCCTGCCCATGTAAACCCCACCTTTGTAATGAAGCGCCCATCAAATACAGCCTCACCAGCGCCCATCAAATGCAGCCTCACCAGCGCCCATCAAATGCAGCCTCACCAGCGCCCATCAAATGAAGCCTCACCAGCGCCCATCAAATGAAGCCTCACCAGCGCCCATTAAATGTAGGCTCGCCAGCGCCCATCAATGCAGCCTCACCAGTGCCCATCAATGAATGTTTGCTTGCTTGCATTTATTCAGGACACAGTCCTCCGCCGCTGACACTATGTGTGAATGGAGCGGCGGCTGCCTGCTGATGCTGAGAATTGCTGCAGAGAGAAAAGAGTAGGAACATTTATGCATTGCATGAATGTATGTTATTGTTGCCAGCTGCCTCTGGTCTATTCAGATGGCCGGAACTTGAGCGCCGACCACCTGAATAACGGCAGCTGGTTGGCTGTGCGGAAGTGTCTATCAGAGCCAGTGGCTTTCCGAGTACAGCCCTCGGCTCCCAGATGTCTTATCCTCGGAACGTACGTGGGGGGGGGGGGGGTTTCTTGGATAAGACTGACGGCCGTCTCAGCCAATCAGGTTCCCTGATTCTGGTTGTCGGTAACCTGATTGGCTGAAGCGTCACCAAGGCGGGAGACGACATCGAGGGACGTTGAAGGAGTAAGGTAAGTGCATTTTACAGGGCACAGCGGCGACATTGGGCACAGAGGCGACAAAGGGCACAGTGGCATCAATGGGCACAGTGGCAACAAAGGGCACAGTGGCATCAAAGGGCACAGTGGCATCAATGGGCACAGTGGTGACAATGGGCACAGTGACATGCACAGTGGCAACAATGGGCACAGTGGCGACAAATGGCACAGTGGCGACAATTGATAGCACAGTGGCTGTGTTTGATGGCATGGCACAGTGGCTGCGTGTGATGGCATGGCACAGTGGTGCGAATTGATGGCATAGTGACTGCATTTGCTGGCATGGCACAGTGGTGATAATTGATGGCACAGTGGCTGCGTTTGATGGCATGGCACAGTGGTGACAATTGATGGCACAGTGTCTGCATTTGCTGGCATGGCACAGTGGTGACGATTGATGGCACAGTGTCTGCGTTTGATGGCATGGCACAGTGGTGACAATTGATGGCACAGTGTCTGCATTTGATGGCATGGCACAGTGTCTGCGTTTTATGGCATGGCACAGTGGTGACAATTGATGGCACAGTGGCTGCATTTGATGGACACAGTGAGGCTGCAATTTTTTTCTTTTTTTTTTTGCGCCACTGTTGCATAGTGAGCCTACAGGGCGGATCGGCCCTGGCCCATAGGACATACAGCATATTGCCTTGTTCATGCGTTGTGACTGCATTTAGAAAATGCTGCGCAATGGGGAAAAAGTGAAACGAGCCCTAAAAGTAAAAAAAAAGCACACCCCACACATAAAACAGAATTAAACATCTGAACTTGTTGACCGCGCCAAGAAGACGAAGGGTTAACCAGGAAAACAAAAAGTCTGTAATTAGTGGAGAGAAGACAGCTGAGGTTTGAGCGGAGGCTGAAAGCGCGTTGGATGCATCAGTATGCAGAGCCGGCGTCTTGCATGGAGCAGGCGCGTCATTAATACGGAGAGAGCGGGAGCAGAGAGTGCGCCATAATGCCACAATTGGTCTCCGATGAATGAAACTTCATTTTCAGCGGGGGAAATGTTCAATGTTTAATTTATGCACATCATCTCTCATTGTCTGACACTGTGATTTGTGTGTCGATTATGAACACGCCAGGAAGGAGGTACAATAGCAAATCAGAGGCATTGAGGAATCCGGGGGGTAAATCGAGGACGCTCTCCAAGGTGCTGGGACTGTGATTTATGGAATTTTCCCGCACAATTTTTTTTTTTATAGTTTACACAATGCAAGAGATTTCAGATTGCATATTCAGCCTGGAAACATCTTAAAAGTCATAATTAGAGTTGAGCGAACCCGAACTGTAAAGTTCGGGTTCGGTACGGACTTTGGGTTTTTCCCGAACCCGAATAATTGCTGATAGTTCGGGTCCGGGTTCGGAGTTCGGGAAAAAAAAAATGCACGGAGGTCCCCCCAAATTCAATAACCAGACCCTTTAGGTCTGGTATGGATATTAAGGGGAACCCCGCTGTCAATTTTTTTAAAAAAATGACGTGGGGTTCCCCCTAAATATCCATAACCAGACCCTTCAGGTCTGGTGTGGATTTTAAGGGGAACTCCACCCCAAATTAAAAAAAAAATGGCTTGGAGTTCCCCCAAAAATCCACACCAGACCCCTTATCCGAGCACGTTGACCTGGCCGGCCGCAGAAAAAAGGGGGGACAGAGTGCGCCCCCCCCCCCTCTCCTGAACCGCACTAGGCCACATGCCCTCAACATTGGGAGGGTGCTTTGGGGTGCCCCCCAAAGCACCTTGTCCCCATGTTGATGGGGACAAGGGTCTCATCCCCAAAACCCTTGCCCGGTGGTTGTGGGGGTATGCGGGCAGGGGGCTTATCAGAATCTGGAAGACCCCTTTAACAAAGGGAACCCCCAGATCCTGCCCCCCCCTGTGTGAAATGGTAATGGGGTACACTGGTGTAAACTGTGGGGGCAATAAAATGACCCCTCATAATAGGCACAGTGGGTGTACAGACTAAGAAATCGGAACAGGGATGGTGGGAACCCCTCATAATGGGAACAGCAGGTGTACAGATCCAGGAGCTCAGCACAGGGATGGTGGGAACCTCTTATAATGAGCACAGGCCCAGAAATTCAGCACAGGGATGGTGGGAACTTCTCATAATGGGCACAAAAGATGTACAGACCTGAGAACTCAGCATGGGGGGTGGTAGTAGCCCCTTATAATGAGAACAGCAGGTGTACAGACCTGGGAACTCAGCACAGGGATGGGGTGAACATTTCATAATGGGCACAACAGGGAACTCAGTACAGTGATGGCAAGAACCTCTTATATTCAGCACAGCAGATGTACAGATGTGAGAACTCTGCATGAGGATGGTAGTAGCCCCTTATAATAGGTACAACTGGTGTACAGACCCAGGCAGGAACTTAGCACAGGGATGGTGGGAACCCCTCATAATGAGCACAGCAGATGTACAGATTCAAAAACACAGTACAGGGATGGTGGGAACCCCTCATAATGGGCACAGCGGGTGTACAGACCCGGGAACTCAGCACAGAGATGGTGGGAACCTCACTAGGGGCCTTGGCCCCCAGTAATCTGACAATGATTTACATTTTGCCAATGTAATTATTTTTTATTTGTGTAAAAACAAATATACATGTAAAAAAAAAAAAATTATTGGAACGCAGCCTCGGAGCGGGGACACGACCTCGAAGTTTGGAAGGAGCAGATGGTTGGATGGTTCGGCTGTTTCGTTTTTTTTTTTGCTGAACATAACATGCCCCTGTAGACACCTTCTGTACTTCCGCACCTCCTAAATCTACCGCCTGCCATGTTATCAAACCTCTGGTAGCAATAAGCGCTCTCTGCGTGCCCCCCCCCCCCCTCCGCGTTCTGCAGGCTGACTTCTCTCCAGATGTCACCGACATAATAAAAATTAATGACTGATCTGCACGGAAAAGATGAAAAAATGTCAGTGTATGACACATATAAACGACTGCGAGGAAAGGGGGAGGGGAGGGGGGGTCATGACCGCGAAAACGCATCCAGGACACAAAACAATCCGAGAGAGACGCTCATCCCAAGTCATGTCTGAATCACTCTGGTCTCCTTGTACTATATATAAAAAATAAATATATACAAAAATGATACAAAAATGATACAGAAATGATACAAAAATTATACAAAAATGATACAAAAATTATACAGAAATGATACAGAAATGATTGTGAATTGTATTTAATTTCCCTACAAGGCTGACATTGAGTATCTGCAATCAGGGCTGTCATTAGAAATCATGGGGCCCCATACAGCCTACCTGAGAGCCTCATCACCCATCAGTGGCCCTGCCCATCACCCCACACTCTGTACCCCCATTACACCCAATCTGCACCCCCTATATCCCCCCCTCATCCCTTATTATATACCCCCTGCCAGGGCTGGGACAAGGGGTGGGCAGGAGGAGCGGCTGCCATGGGCACTGTGGTATCATGTGAGGTGGGGGGCATTACAAGGAGATTGGGGGTAGGATTTGTGTTGGGAGGGGGATTTGGGGGGGGGGCTGCAGGGGGTAAGAAATGTTCTAGGAGGGGACATTTGGGGTGTGTGCTAGGAATCATAATATGAGGAGGATTTGTGCTAGGAGGGGTGGATTTGGTGGGGTTGGTCTATAAGAGGTGATATGATAGAGGGAGGAGTGGAGTTGTGCTAGGAGGGGAGATTTGGTGGGGTTGGTCTATAAGAGGTGATATGGTAGAGGGAGGAGTGGATTTGTGCTAGGAGGGGGGATTTGGTGGGGTTGGTCTATAAGAGGTGATATGGTAGAGGGGGGAGTGGATTTGTGCTAGGAGGGGGGATTTGGTGGGGTTGGTCTATAAGAGGTGATATGGTAGAGGGGGGAGTGGATTTGTGCTAGGAGGGGGGATTTGGTGGGGTTTGTCTATAAGAGGTGATATGGTAGAGGGGGGAGTGGATTTGTGCTAGGAGGGGGGATTTGGTGGGGTTTGTCTATAAGAGGTGATATGGTAGAGGGGGGAGTGGATTTGTGCTAGGAGGGGAATTTTTTTGTGAGGGTTTTGTGCTAGTAGGAATGATTGGAGGTATTTGTGCTTGCACTACAAAAAAAAAAAGTCAGGTATAAACAAAATATATAAACATTTTATATAACTATAAAAAATAAACATTTTAGAAAAATAAAAAACGAAATATATAGGAAAAAGTGTAGGTATAAAACAATATATAAATGTTATATAAATATTACAAAAAATATACACATATAATACAGATATAAGAAAATTATATATAATACATATATATATAAATATATAAATATAAATATAATATAATATAATACAGATGTAAAAAAAAAAACATTTTAGAAAAATAAAAACTAAATATATAGGGAAAAGTGTAGGTATAAAACAATATATAAATATTACATATATAACAAATTTATATATATATATATATATATATATATATATATATATATATATATATATATATATATATATATATATATATATATATATATATATATATATATATATATATATATATATATATATATTACATACTGTATAATGCAGATATAAGAAAAATTATATATATATATAAATGTAATACAGATGTAAAAAATAAACGTTTTAGAAAAATAAAAAAATAAATATATAAAAAAAAGTGTAGGTATAATAAATATAATTATTATTATTATTAAAAAAAAAAATATGTACAAATATAAAAAGTAATACTGAAAACATTTTATAAATGAGCTGAGGGATTTCTTGGTGAGGTTCATACAATGTTCTGGAGTTCTGTAACTGATGGAGGAGAATATGATTATTAGAAATCTGGAGGGTCCTAGAATAGATAGGTAAAAAAAAATAAAGGAAAAATCATCCTTGAAAATGGTGCAAATCAGCCGGCTGGATAAGAGACTCTTGAGAGAAGCAAACATCACCATCAGGACGAGAGGCCGGGAGCGCACTTGATTAGCTGCTACAGTGGATCTCGTTAGAAGCTTCTAATAACGAGAATGAAGGCGTGCGGGCAGTGCCGGGAATTCTTCACCGCCCAGACCAGAGACGCGTCATCATTAGTGTGAAGACTGTCCTTATATTAGTGATTTCTTTTTACTTATTGCAGGTCCTCAGCCAGCCCACACCTGCAACCTGTATGCCGCTTCTTTTGGATAGAGAGAGGAAGAATTAAAGGAGAACTACAGGCACAAAACTTTAAATTAGGGCTGTGCAAATGAACTATTAATTCATCAATTAATCTTACATTTTTTTGATCGATCAAATTTTTTTGGATCGGTACTCACCTCTCCACCGGCTTCCGGGCCTTCAGGGAGTTCTGTCGGAGATCCGGTGACGTCACGGACACTGGCGGGGCTTGCTGTGTCCATCTGAAGGGCTCCTTTGCTGTGCCTTCATATCTGCATGCCGGCGGGACCTCACTATCTGCCACACGCAAGGGCTGTTACACTTCCCTCTATCACTTCCCTCTATCACTTCCCTCCATCACTTCCCCCTATCATTTCCCTCTATCACTTCCCTCTATCACTTCCCTCTATCACTTCCCTCCATAACTTCCCCCTATCACTTCCCTCTATCACTTCCCTCTATCACTTCCCCCTATCACTTCCCTCTATCACTTCCCTCTATCACTTCCCTCTATCACTTCCCTCTATCCCTCTATCACTTCCCCCTATCACTTCCCTCTATCACTTCCCTCTATCACTTCCCGCTATCACTTCCCTCTATCACTTCCCCCTATCACTTCCCTCTATCACTTCCCTCTATCACTTCCTTCTATCACTTCCCCCTATCACTTCCCCCTATCACTTCCCTCTATCACTTCCCTCTATCACTTCCCTCTATCACTTCCCCCTATCACTTCCCTCTATCACTTCCCTCTATCACTTCCCTCTATCCCTCTATCACTTCCCTCTATCACTTCCCTCTATCACTTCCTTCTATCACTTCCCTCTATCACTTCTCTCTATCACTTCCCTCTATCACTTCCCCCTATCACTTCCCTCTATCACTTCCCTCTATCACTTCCCTCTATCCCCCTATCACTTCCCCCTATCACTTCCCTCTATCACTTCCCTCTATCACTTCCTTCTATCACTTCCCTCTATCACTTCTCTCTATCACTTCCCCCTATCACTTCCCCCTATCACTTCTCTCTATCACTTCCCTCTATCACTTCCCTCTATCACTTCCCTCTATCCCCCTATCACTTCCCCCTATCACTTCCCTCTATCACTTCCCTCTATCACTTCCTTCTATCACTTCCCTCTATCACTTCTCTCTATCACTTCCCCCTATCACTTCCCCCTATCACTTCCCTCTATCACTTCCCTCTATCACTTCCCTCTATCCCCCTATCACTTCCCCCTATCACTTCCCTCTATCACTTCCCTCTATCACTTCCCCTATCACTTCCCTCTATCACTTCTCTCTATCACTTCCCCCTATCACTTCCCTCTATCACTTCCCACTTCTATCCATTTTTCCAGCGGTTGGTAGCTGCACTGGGAATCGGCCTGCAAGGAGATCAGCTAAAAGTAGTTGGATCTGTATGTGCGTTATAATCAATCGAAATTAGTCGATTAATCGATAAAAAAAAAAAAAAAAAAAACAATTAATCAAACACAAACATTTTAATCAGTAACAGCCCTACTTTAAATAGATTCCTTAGCAGCCACGTGGGATATAAATTTAGTGTGCATTAAGCGTCTTTGCAATCTCAGGTATTGTAAAATGTAGCAGTGACATCATCACTGTGCAGAGAGCTGTACCCACTAGGCTCCTCCCACTACAGAAAACCACAGGAGGGGGCGGAACAAGACCAGTCACCCTGCACAAGGAGACAGAGCGGCAGTGGGCGGTCTTTATTACAGGAAGTCTCACACTGGATCACTGCACAGATCTGAAGGAAATTCACAAACCACACCGAGATCCAAGAAGAATTCACACGACCAATGGGTTTGGGTGATAGTTGCATATCCTGGAGTTCAACTTTAAAAGGAGTTCATTTTTTTCGTGTGTTGTCCAGTTGGTAAAATTTTCATTCACAACCAGACCCAAGTATATGACAGCAAGAGGAACTTTCTCCAAGGAGAGTATTATTTCCTCTAAGACAGAAAGAGGTGTCCCCATTACAAGATTTCCCCTCATTTCCTGCTCTGGTGACAACTAGGAAAGTTTGGGATTTTCCGACATTTTCATAAGGAGATATGGAGCACTTCCAGCACTCTCTCAGCACACTTCCAGCACTCTCTCAGCACTCTCTCAGCACACTTCCAGCACTCTCTCAGCGCACTTCCAGCACTCTCTTAGCACATTTCCAGCAGTCTTTAAGTACACTCCCAGCACTCTCTCGGCACACTTCTAGCACTCTCTCAGCACACTTCCAGCACTCTCTCAGCACTCTCTCAGCACACTTCCAGCACTCTCTCAGCACACTTCCAGCACTCTCTTAGCACATTTCCAGCAGTCTTTAAGTACACTCCCAGCACTCTCTCGGCACACTCCCAGCACTCCCTCAGCACACGTTCAGCACTATCCCAGCACACTCCCAGCACTTTCTCAACACACTTCCAGCACTCCCCCAGCACACTTCCAGCCCTCTCTCAGCACACTTCCAGCACACTTCCAGCACTCTCCCAGCACACTTCCAGCACTCTCCCAGCACACTTCCAGCCCTCTCTCAGCACACTTCCAGCACACTTCCAGCACTCTCCCAGCACACTTCCAGCACTCTCCCAGCACACTTCCAGCCCTCTCTCAGCACACTTCCAGCACTCCCCCACAGGGCTGCTGTTAGAAATCACGGGGCCCCGTACAGCCTACCTGGCAGGCCCCCCCCCCCCCAAATATCAAAACAAGATTTTCACTTAAAATATACTAAAATCATTCTTAGTGGTCACAAAGATAGCAGAGAAGCTGTGTGAATTAGCCCTTTTTTTAAATATTTTTTTACATTTTTAAACAAAAACATTTTATATATTTAAAAAAAAAACATTTAAATGTTTTGAAAAAAAATATTTTACAATTTTTTAAAAATATTTTTTTTTACATTTTTTTCCCCCCAAGAATTGTATTCAATTTTACAAGGGATTAAAACAATACAGGGTTACAATTTGTTATTTTTTTATTGGGACAGGGAAGCCGGCAGCTGTGTCTGTGTCTCTCCCTGCAGCAGCTGAAAGTCGGTGGGAGGGAGAGAAACTGGTTTTCAGCTGCTGCAGAGAGTCACATAGGGCCCCTCCATCCAACCACACTGATTCCCTCTGCTGTTTGGGCCCCCCTGTGAGCCCTACAGGAGGACTGGTAGTCCCCCCCTATCAGCGGCCCTGCTCCCCCAGCACACTTCCAGCCCTCTCTCAGCACACTTCCAGCACTCTCCCAGCACACTTCCAGCACACTTCCAGCACTCTCTCGGCACACTTCCAGTCCTCTCCCAGCACACTTCCAGCACTCTCCCAGCACACTTCCAGCACACTTCCAGCACTCTCTCGGCACACTTCCAGTCCTCTCCCAGCACACTTCCAGCACTCTCTCAGCACTCTCCCAGCACACTTCCAGCACTCTCTCAGCACTCTCCCAGCACACTTCCAGCACTCTCCCAGCACACTTCCAGCACACTTCCTGAACTCCCAGCATACTTCCAGCACTTTCTCAGCAATCTCCCAGCACACTTTTAGCACTCTCCCAATGCACTTCCAGCCCTCTCTCAGCATACTTCCAGCACTCTCCCAGCACACTTCCAGCACACTTCCTGAACTCCCAGCATACTTCCAGCACTTTCTCAGCACTCTCCCAGCACACTTTTAGCACTCTCCCAATGCACTTTCAGCCCTCTCTCAGAACACTTCCAGCACTCTCCCAACGCACTTCCAGCACTCTCTTAGCACTCTACCAGCCCTCTCTTAGCCCTCTCTCAGAACACTTCCAGTAGTCTCTCGGCACACTTCCAGCACTCTCCCAGCACACTTCCAGCACTCTCCCAGCACACTTCCAGCACTCTTACAGCACAGTAACCAAGCTGTTATAGACAGCTCCCGGACTCTAGTAATGATTAGGATCTGGCAGGAGAAGTTTCCAATGATATGACCCCTGTCACAGCCAATCACAATGGTCATGTGGTTGGGCAGCCCTTCCAGCTCTTCGGATGTAAAGACCTTGGTAAAGTCGCGATGGGGCTGGAAGGAGTTATAGAACGCAGTACAGATAGACAATACAAAGAGAATCTGGGAGTCTGTTACATTACTTTGTAATAGATGAGATATGGGCCAAATGCTTAATGTAGCTCTACCCCCCCCCCCCCCCCCCCATCCTTCAGTCACAGGAACACCAAAGCCATTATCCCTCTCCTAGCCGGCATTTTATTTATTAGGCCAAGAATGTAAAACACACCGCGGCCGCGGCGGGGAATAAAATCATCCCACTAATAGACTAATTCTATGCGGCGGGCAGGACAGGATGAGCGATTCTGTGTGCAGCAGGTAAGTGGGCCGCGTTCCAGGCCCGGGAGGGAGTTCAGTCTTCGAGGGATCTCCTGGATGAGCTCAGCGTCTCTATTGTTGGACGGAGGACGGAAGACGAGGCGTATCACCGAGCGCACGCATCCACTACCGCTACACTCGCATCATTAGCAAACACTACCTCTGCCAGGGACGTCTGGGAAAGTCATTATGACCACACTAATTAGAACCCAATGACCAAAACAAAGAACACCGCTACAGAAGAAAGAGCGGATAAAAGAAGAGCCTTACCTTCATAGCAAGAGATAAAAAATCATAAAAAAAAATAGTCTCAATTAAAAAAGATATAAAGATTTCCAGTCTGTTTATAAACATTGTCCGGAGGTGAGATAGAAGTATACAAAGTAACATTTAGAAACATGGTTCAGACAGAAAATAGAAAGATACAAAGTAACATTGTTTATAAACAATAATCAGAGGTGAGATAGAAATATTCAAAGTCACACTGTTTATAAACATTGTTCAGATGGGATATATAGTGATACAAAGTAAACGCTATGGGCCAGATTCACAAAAGAGATACGAAGACGTATCTCCTGAAACGCCGTCGTATCTCTGTGATCCGCCCGTCGTAACTATGCGGCTGATTCATAGAATCAGTTACGCATAGATAGCCCTAAGATCCGACAGGTGTAATTGACTTACACCGTCGGATCTTAGGATGCAATTCTAGGCCGGCCGCTAGGTGGCGATTCCATTGCGGTCGGCGTAGAATATGCAAATGACTAGTTATGGCGATTCACGAACGTACGCTTTACCCGTCGCTCTAAATTTACGTAGTTTCCGTCGAGATACGCCACGTAAAAATAAGGCTGCCCTCTAGGTGGTGTAACCCATGTTAAGTATGGCCGTCGTTCCCGCGTCTAAATTTTAAATTTCACGTCGTTTGCGTAAGTCGTCCGTGAATGGCACTGGACGCCATTTACGTTAACGTCAAAACCAATGACGTCCTTGCGATGTCATTTAGCGCAATGCACGTCGGGTAATTTGACGGACGGAGCATGCGCAGTACGTTCGGCGCGGGAACGCGCCTAATTTAAATGGTGCCCGCCCCATTTGAATTAGGCGGGCTTGCGCCGAGCGCATTTACATTACACCGCCGCAAGTTTACAGGTAAGAGTTATGAGAATCAGGCACTTACGCTGTAAACCTGCCGCGGTAATAACGTAAATCACATACATTACGCTGCCGAGGAGCAATGTAATTCTATGTGAATCTGGCCCATAGTTCAGACAGAAAATAGAAAGATACAAAGTAACATTGTTTATAAACAATAATCAGAGGTGAGATAGAAATATTCAAAGTCACACCGTTTATAAACATTGTTCAGATGGGATAAATAGCGATACAAAGTAAAAGCAATATATCTATACCTTTATAAAATTAGAAAAAAAGTTAATAAAAGTCAAAAAAGTCTCAAAAAGATTTAAAGTTGATTTACAAACTATTTATAATTATTATTCAGACAGAGAAATACAAAATAACATTGTTTCTAAACATTTTTTTTTTAACCTGACTAACTATTTAACCACTTAAAGCGGGGGTTCACCCTAAAAAAAATTCTAACATTGCATGGAGCCGACCTATGAGACCGACAGTATGCTGTCGTTTTTTTTTTTTTTTTGCGTACATACCATTTTAAGGCTATTTTCACCCCCGGCTTCCCCGCAAGAGTGGGCGTTCTTATTCACAGGCTGTGATTGACGTGCTTCTGACCGACGCATACTGCGCGTCACGAGTTGCCGAAAGAAGCCGAACGTTGGTGCGGCTCTATACGGCGCCTGCGCACTGACGTTCGGCTTCTTTCGGCAACTCGTGACGCGCAGTATGCGCCGGTCGGAAGCACGTCAATCACAGCCTGTGATTAGGAACGCCCACTCCCGCGGGAAAGCCGGGGGTGAAAATAGCGGTTAAGCGGAATAGCGGTTAAGCGGAATAGCGGTTAAGCGGAAGTTCCATTTTTTGGTGGAACTCCTCTTTAAAGGCACATTTTCTTGTTGTCATTTTTATAAATAACACATTTTTTTTTTTTTTTTAGTCTAAATATGAGATGTGAGGTCTTTTTGACCCCCAGATCTCATATTTAAGAGGACCTGTCATGCTTTTTTCTATTACAAGGGATGTTTACATTCCTTGTAATAGGAATAAAAGTGACCAATTTTTTAAATTGTTTTGTGTAAAAATTCATAAAACAAATAAAAATAATAAATAAAACAAAACATTTTTTTTTAAAGAGCCAGTCCCGACGAGCTCGCGCGCAGAAGCGAACGCATACGTGAGTAGTGCCCACATATGAAAACGGTGTTCAAACCACACATGTGAGGTATCACCGCAATTGTTAGAGCGAGAGCAATAATTCTAGCCCTAGACCTCCTTTGTAACTCAAAAGATGCAACCTATAGAAGCTTTTTAAATGTCGCCTATGGAGATTTTTAAGGGCAAAAGTTTGACGCCATTCCACGAGCAGGCGCTATTTTTGGAAGCGTGACATGTTGGGTGTCATTTTACTCGGCGTAACATCATCTTTCACAATATAAAAAAAAAATTGGGCTAACTTTACTGTTGTCTTTTTTTTTAATAAAAAAAAAGTGATTTTTTTCCCAAAAAAGTGCGCTTGTAAGACCGCTGCGCAAAAATGGTGTGACAAAAAGTATTGCAACGATCACCATTTTATTCTCTAGGGTGTTAGAAAAAAATATATAATGTTTGGGGGTTTTAAGTAATTTTCAAGCAAAAAAAAACTGTTTTAATCTTGTTAACACCAAATCTGAAAAACAGGCTCAGTCCTTAAGTAGTTAACTCTATGTGAAGGACTGGGCATTGTGGAGGGGGGGGACGTCATATGACGGCCTGCAGACACAGTAATGGAAGAGGTAATCGGGTAGTTTTTTACAATCGAAGCAGTACTTACCGTTTTAGAGATGCATCTTCTCCGCCGCTTCCGGGTATGGGCTGCGGGACTGGGCGTTCCTACTTAATTGACAGGCTTCCGACGGTCGCATACATCGCGTCACAATTTTCCGAAAGTAGCCGAACGTCGGTGCGCAGGCGCCGTATAGAGCCGCACCGACGTTCGGCTTCTTTCGGCTACTTGTGACGCGATGGATGCGACCGTCGGAAGCCTGTCAATCAAATAGGAACGCCCAGTCCCGAAGACCATACCCGGAAGCGGCGGAGAAGATCGCTCTCTAAAACGGTAAGTACGGCTTCAATTTTTAAAAAACTACCCGATTCCCCTTCACAAAACGAGCCTCAGGCCCCATACACACGAGAGGATTTATCCGCAGATACGGTCCAGCGGACCGTATCCGCGGATAAATCCTCTCAAAGATTTCAGAGGATTTCTATGCGATGGCGTGTACACACCATCGCATTGAAATCCGCGCTGAAATCCTCTGCCGATGACGTGTCGCGCCGTCGCCGCTATTATGACGCGGCGACGGGCGCGACGCTGTCATATAAGGAATTCCACGCATGCGTCAAGTCATTACGACGCGTGCGGGGAATCCCTTTAGACGGATGGATCCGGTAAGTCTGTACAGACGAGCGGATCCATCCGTTGGAATGGATTCCAGCAGATGGATTTGTTGAGCATGTCAGCAAATATCCATCTGCTGGAAATCCATCCCAGGGGAGATTTATCTGCGGATAAATATCCCACGGAGTGTACACACCATAGAATCTATCCGCAGAAACCAGTTTGCACGGATTTATCTGCGGATAGATTCTATGGTGTGTATGGGGCCTCAATCTAAGGTTACATTTTTTTTTTCGGGTGAACTCCCGCTTTAAGAAAATTACTGACATCAATAACTGCTCAAACATTCGTCCACAATTGGTCAAATTCACAAAGCTAGTGCACATAGGGTAAGGTTGCTTATTTTTAAAAAGTGACGCTTATTTTAAGCTAATTTGAATAATTAGTCCCATAGACAAAAATAAAGCTTCTTATCTCTATCTAAAGCTTCATAAACTGAGCCTAATGTGCCCCATGAGGTCGTCACACAATATATGTAAAGTCCATAATTCATCTTTCGCGTCCCTCGCCGTCCTCCAAGTGGTCCGCAGAGGTGACGGTCAGGACTGCCGTCTCCGGTGAAGACTAAGGGTTCCACAATGCCTGGAAACTGAGAAGCTTCCTCCTGAATCCACATCATAAGATCATTAATCTTCGAGTGCGCTGCACGGAGGCCAGGAAGAGTCCAAACAATTGTCATGTGTCTGGGGGGGAACGTACGCTAAGCATAGGACCGCGTCTACCTTCTCCCCTATTGACGATCGGGACCCATGCCAAATCCCAATAAGGAAAACATACAAGGCCTGCTGGATAGACGAATCCCTGAGCCAGGAAATGCCTGAGACAACGTCTACAGGAAGAGAGAAAGTTCCACTGATAACATTAACTTCATTATTTTATATCTATTTATCCTGTGTCACTCCTCTATAGGTTGTGGGGGTATATCAGAGTGCAAGCTCCTGTGGTGCAGAGACTTTTGTGACTGTCTCAGTGTTCTCTGTACAGCATAATGGTATAAGTCAGAGCTTTATAAACAAATACCGTATTTATCGGAGTATACCGCGCGCCAGCGTAAAACGCTGACCCCAACCTTAGGAAGGTAGTTTAAGGAGAAAAAAAAAACTTACATTTTTGTCAATCGGCGGCCTAGTCCGGCGTCCGTCTGAGGCCTTGCGCGGGGTCCGTCCAGCCTTGTGGGTGTCCGTCTGTGGCTTTGGAGGTGTCCGTCTGCGGCTTCCTCGTGGGGTCCGTCCAGTCCATCCGCACCTTGCCCCGGGGTTGCAGCGGTGTTCGTTTTTGAATTAGGTGCCTCGGCCGAGCTGAGAGGAGCCGGATTTCATGTGTGTTCAGCTCCTCTCGGCTTGTCTCGGCTCCTCTCGCGTGGCTGCGGGGCGGAGCCGAGCGTGGCCGAGCCTAGCTGAGTGCGCAGTACACTCGGCTTGGCTCGGCTCTAGGCTGCGGCGCTCGGCTCCTCTCGGCTTATCTCGGCTCCTCTCGCGTGGCTGCGGGCGGAGCCAAGCCTAGCCGAGTGCGCAGGTTTTGGCGGCGCCTGGGAACAGCAGTATCGGCGTATATCGCGCACCCACAATTTTCCCCTGATTTTAAGGGGAAAAAAGTGCGCGGTATACGCCGATAAATACGGTAATAATAATAGTGTCAGTAGTGGGGGCATTAGAATGTAAGCTTCTCTTTTCTAGAGACTGATGTGAATGCCGTACTGTTCTCTAACCACTGCATGCCGATATATAAATCGGCAGCATGGCAGCGGTAGGCAGGGCCGATCCTAGGCAGGGTACACAGGGTGCTTTGCACCCAGGCGCCTGCAGAGGTGGGGGCGCCAAAGTGGCAGAGTTTTCCCCTCCCTTCTTCTCTCCTTGTTTGTGTCCATCCAGAACTAGTGTTTTGGGCATAGGTGTGTGTCTGTCCAGAACTGATGTGTCTCTGACCGTCTCCTGTACTATCTCTGCAGTCTCTGACCATCTCCTGTACTGTGTCTGCAGTCTCTGACCATCTCCTGTACTATCTCTGCAGTATCTGATCATCTCCTGTACTGTGTCTGCAGTCTCTGACCATCTCCTGTACTGTGTCTGCAGTCTCTGATCATCTCCTGTACTGTGTCTGCAGTCTCTGACCATCTCCTGTACTATGTCTGCAGTCTCTGATCATCTCCTGTACTGTGTCTGCAGTCTCT
Source organism: Rana temporaria (assembly GCF_905171775.1). NCBI lineage: Eukaryota > Metazoa > Chordata > Amphibia > Anura > Ranidae > Rana > Rana temporaria. The sequence continues at coordinate 6,030,582 of NC_053501.1, read as the reverse complement.
GATCATCTCCTGTACTATGTCTACAGTCTCTGACCATCTCCTGTACTATGTCTGCAGTCTCTGACCGTCTCCTGTACTATGTCTGCAGTCTCTGACCGTCTCCTGTACTATGTCTGCAGTCTCTGACCGTCTCCTGTACTAGGTCTGCAGTCTCTGAACGCCTCCTATACTATGTCTGCGTTGAGGGGAGTTGTGTAGTATATATAGGAGCTGTGGCATTAGGATCATCTTTAACAAATTTATCCTACCCACAGGGGACACCTTCAATCTGGACCACACCTTCACCCTGTCTCTGCACCAATTCAACAGTGGGGATAGATTCAAGGCAATATACTCCCGAGGGTTAGGCGTAACCTGGACCCCTAAAAATCTGAATTCCATAGACACTGGGATGTCCAGCAAATATGTCAGCTGCGGGCCTGGTTTCCTGTCCAAGACCATGAGAGAGGACTTGGTCCAGTTAATCACCAAACCAGAATACCGGCCAAAGATCCGGACAACCTCCATTGCTTCCCGCAGAGATGACTCAGTGTCACCCAAAAGGACAGAAGCAAGTTATGAGACGGGAGCGCTTGTTCTGGTAAAACTAGCGTTTGTAATGGAGATAGCATATTCGTCACACTGTAACAGACAGAAAAGCGCGAATCGTCTCTCACCAAACTTTTACAAAATCAGCAAAAGCAGCCCAAAGGGTGGCGTCATCTGAATGGAACTTCCCCTTTATAGTGCCGCCGTACGTGTTGTATGTCACTGCGCTTTGCTAGAGCATTTTTTTTTCACGATCGTGTGTAGGCAAGGCAGGCTTGACAAGAATCACGTAAATTAAAAAGGTTGTTTTTTCAATGACATTAAAAATGGTCGCGTGTACGTGGCTTTAGTGTAAACTAAGCTACATTAAAGGGTTACAATAGGAAAAAAAAAATTCTTTAAAATAACAAACATGTTATACTTACCTCCACTGCACAGTTCGTTTTGCACAGAGTGGCCCCGTCTTCTGGGGTCCCTCGGCGGCTGTCTCTGGTCCTCCCCGCAAGAACTCACCACAGTCATGCGAGAGAGCTCACATGGTGGTGAGTCCTTGCGGGCGCGCTTCCGTGATACAGCGAGCGGCCATAGCCGCCATATTGCGGCGTATAGTTAGACTTGCCATGTTAAGTATGGCCGTCGTTTCCGCGTCGAAATTTGAATTTTTTTTTTTTTTTTTTGCGTAAGTCGTCCGTGAATCGGGATGGACGTAATTCACGTCTAAGTTAAAAAAAATGACGTCGTTGCGACGCCATTTAGCGAAATGCACGGCGGGAAATTTAGAAACGGAGCATGCGCAGTTCATTCGGCGCGGGGACGCGCTTAATTTAAATGAAACACACCCCCTAATCGCCGATTTGAATTCCGCAGCCAGAGATACACTACGCCACCGTAACTTGCGGCGCGAAATCTTTAAGGATTCGAAATTACGCCAGGTAAGGTACGGCGGCGTAGCGTATCTCTGATCCGCTGCGCCGATCTATTTCTATGTGGATCTGGCCCTGTATATATATATATATATATATATATATATATATATATATATATATATATATATATATATAGATGTATACAAATATGTAAATATATAAAATAAAAATCTAGGACAACGTTTCTTGCCTCTCTGAGCAAAACAAACAAAACAAATGTAAATCATTCTTTGTTTTATAAATATGAAGATGTTACACTTGTCACATAAAATTACTACCACAAGTGCAACACTAATAATAATGAAAAAAGAAACTTGATTTTTGCATCACCTAAAAAACGAATCCAGAGAATTTACTCTCAGTGGCTCCGACAAACGCCCCTAAAGGCTTTTAATAAACTCCCGAAAAATCGAATTTTGCAAGTTTACGTTTGCAAACAATCTCCGAACATTGCGGAGCTTCTCAGCACAGAAGGAAACAACTTATACCGACTTTTATCAATATAGAAATTCTATATTTCTTTGTCTCGGATAAATTGCCTGGTGAATAATTGATGTTTTCTCACCCTTGCGTCCATTTGTGCGTTTCATCTCGCGTGACACGGACGCACAGCCAGAAAGATTCCAATGAAGAGAAGTTGAAAAAGAAATAAAAAAGAGATAAAGGCGCGATAAAGCGAGAAGCTGCTCAAGGGTGGAGATGATTGGTTATAGTGCTGTCCTGCACGGCCACCACCGACTTCTACAAAAAAAACTTTAAGGGGTTGTAAAGGTAAAAAAAAAATTCCCTAAATATCTTCCTTTACCTTAGTGCCGTCCTCCTTCACTTACCTCATCCTTCCATTTTGCTTTTAAATGTCTTTATTTCTTCTGAGAAATCCTCACTTCCTGTTCTTCTGTCTGTAACTCCACACAGTAATGCGAGGCTTTCTCCCTGGTGTGGAGTGTCGTGCTTGCCCCCTCCCTTGGACTACAGGAGAGTCAGGACGCCCACTAACACACAGCTCCTTTCTCTATCTGCAATGTAGAGAGCGTCCTGACTCTCCTGTAGTCCAAGGGAGGGGGCGAGCACGGCACTCCACACCAGGGAGAAAGCCTCGCATTACTGTGTGGAGTTACAGACAGAAGAACAGGAAGTGAGGATTTCTCAGAAATACCGCTGTAGCTTGAATCATGCTTGCGTGGGCCAAGGTTCTCCTCCCAATCCCCAGCTGATAGCACATACAGTACACCGGGGGGGGGGGGGGGGGGGGTTGTTGCAATGCATTAATGCAGAAAGCCTTGCGGAAATAACATGGTGCAAGAAGCGGTGTAGGACCAAATGGACATATTTTATGTCCCGCTCCCGACGCCAACCACCATGGAAACACTCCCATTAATCAGGAAATATTTTTCTATTTTAAGATCCCTCATGCAATTAATGATTCATCAAGCAGATGAGCCGTCTATCCCGCTAAAACGTTTTTATGGCCAGCCGCACCGCGATTTTGCAAGGCTCCGGGGAGACAAGGTTTTATTGTAAAGCATTTTCAATAAAGGTGACTTTTAACAAGTCACATAAAAGCCTTGGTTAATGCCATTGTAACTAATTACCCTCCGCACATTTTATGGTAACATCTCTTTGTTCGTGGCCTCCTCGGTCTGCAGGAGCCAACGTGGCGATTTTTATGTCATTGGCATGACGGGAGATGTGAGGTGCATATATATCTCATCAGATGGAAAGACTGGAATCGATATAGCATAGCATGATCTTATTATTAAAGGGACAGTCAGCTACAGTGGCGGCTGGTGCTCCAAATTTTTGCTCAATTGCTGCCACTGTGCCCATCAAATGCAGCTACTTTACCCATCAATTGCTGCCAGTGTGCCCATTCATTTCTGCCACTGTGCCCATCAATTGCTGCCAATGTGCCCATCAATTGCCGCTACCGTGCCCATCAATTGCTGCCAGTGTGCCCATCAATTGCTGCCAGTGTGCCCATCAATTGCCGCCAATGTGCCCATCGATTGCTGCCAGTGTGCCCATCAATTTCTGCCACTGTGCTTATCAATTATCACTACTGTGCCCATCAATTGCTGCCAGTGTGCCCATCAATTGCTGAAACTGTGCCCATCAATTGCTGCCAGTGTACTCATCAATTCCCGCTACTGTGCCCATCAATTGCTGCTAGTGTGCCCATCAATTGCCACCACTGTGCCCATCAATTTCTGCCAATGTGCCCATCAATTGCCGCTACTGTGACCATCAATTGCTGCCAGTGTGCCCATCAATTGCCACCACTGTGCCCATCAATTGCTTCCAATGTGCCCATTAATTGCCGCTTATGTGCCCATCAATTGCTGCCAGAGTGCCCATCAATTGCTGCCAGAGTGCCCATCAATTGCTGACACTGCCCATCAATTGCTGCCAGTGTACCCATCAATTACTAACACTGTGACCATCAATTGCTGCCAGTGTGCACATCAATTGCCGCTACTGTGCCCATCAATTGCTGCCAGTGTGCCCATCAATTGCCGCTACTGTGCCCATCAACTGCCGCTACTGTGCCCATCAAATGCTGCCAGTGTGCATCATGCACTGTGCCCGCCACACCTGTCTCGGTGGGGTCTTCCATGCTCCTCAATGTCTTCTCCCGCCCTCTCTTCCCGTCCTCTGCTATGATTGGATGCCTAATAGGCATCCAATCACAGTGCCTGTCGTTTCAGCCAGGTGACAGGTAACAGACCCAAGCACCTGATTGGCTGAGAGGCGGTTCTGGAAAGGAAAGGAGAGAGGGGGTGGCACCCATGCGCCCTTTCAATTCTTTCTTTCAAATCCCTCAATTGCTGCCAGTGTGCCCAACAATTGCTGAAACTGTGCCCATCCATTGCTGCTAGTGTGCCCATCAATTGCCGCTGCAGTGCCCATCAATTGCTGCCAATGTGCACATCAATTGCTGCTACTGTGCCCATCAATTGTTGCCAGTGTGCCCATCAATTGCTGACACTGCCCATCAATTGCTGCCAGTGTACCCATCAATTGCTGACACTGTGACCATCAATTGCTGCCACTGTGCCCATCAATTGCCGCTACTGTGCCCATCAATTGCTGCCAGTGTGCCCATTAATTGCCGCTACTGTGCCCATCAAATGCTGCCAGTGTGCATCATGCACTGTGCCCGGCACTTACCTGTCTCGGTGGGGTCTTCCATGCTCCTCAATGTCTTCTCCCGCCCTCTCTTCCCATCCTCTGCTATGATTGGATGCCTAATAGGCACTCCGAATCCGCGCCGTTGTATATTTAAGCATATGCTCAAACTGAAATACGCTTAAATGTTGCTAAGATACGAGCGGTGTAAGTCTCCTACTCCGTCGTATCTTAGCTGTCCATTTACGCCGGCCATCTAGAAAAGAACTCTTGTTGGGTTGTTTTTAGATTATGGCTCAGATCCACGAAGAAGTTACGACGGCGTATCTATTGATACGCGGCGTAATTTCTATTTTGCTCCGGCGTATCTTTGTTTTGAATCCACAAAACAAAGATTCGCCTGAAGCTGGGCTAGATCCGACTGACGTACGTCTCAGTACGCAGTCGGATCTAAGGTGCATATTTACGCTGCCCGCTAGGTGGCGCTTCCGTCGAATTCCACGTTGAGTATGCAAATTAGCTAGATACGCGAATCCACAAATGTATGTCCGGCCGGCGCATTTTTTTTACGTTGTTTCCGTAAGGCTTTTTCCAGCGTAAAGTTACCCCTGCTATATGAGGCGTACTCAATGTTAAGTATGGACGTCGTTCTCGCGTCGAATTTTGAAAATGTTACGTCGTTTGCGTATAGGGCTTTGCGTAGAATGACGTTCACGTCGTAAGCATTGGCTTGTTGCGGGTTAATTTCGAGCATGCGCACTGGGATACCCCTACGGACGGCGCATGCGCCGTTCGTAAAAAAACTTCAAATACGCGGGGGTCACACTAAATATGTATAAAACACTCCCACATCATCCACATTTGAATTAGACGGGCTTACGCCGGACCACATACGTTACGCCGCCGTAACATAGGGCGCAAGTTCTTTCTGAATACGGAACTCGCGCCCTAAATTACGGCGGCGTAACGTATCTGAGATACGTTACGCCCCGCGGATAGATACACCAATGTATCGGAATCCGGGCCTATATTTTTAATGTTCAGCTGTTTTTTTTTTTTAACATTTCTTTTCTTTATCCTGTTGTTTCTTTGCTAATTACAGAATCCTATTGCTGGTTGTCTCTGTAATGTTGCGGTAATCGCTCCCGAGGTGCAGTCCTGGAATTCCCACACGGACGTTGGCAGAGCGTTGGTTAATCGTATGTCGCTGCTTGAATGATCCCGAACTCCCCGCGGGCCCTGAGCTCATTTGCACGCAGGAGAGCCAAAGAAAGTTATCGGGCCTTTCAGACAGAAGAAGAAGATGCATTATACAGCGTATGGATCTGGCTCCCTGATCGATCAATACTGCCCCCCCCTCCTTAATCAATGGGAATGGCCTCTTTGCCCTTGTCCCACCCTCACATTCTCCACCCCTCCGTTCTTCCATTACACCTCTCATTTCTTTCTACATGTTCAAGTTTTCAGAATCAAGTTATACTGATGTATAACATACACTTAACGGCCGCTTTATTTTTAAAATATCCAGTGATCGGCAGTTGTGTGGAGGAAAATGCCCTGTTGATGTCAAAGGTCAGAGGAGAATGGGCAGACTGGTTGGAGATGATAGAAAGGCAACAGTAACTCAAATACCGTATATACTCGAGTATAAACCGACCCGAATATAAGCCGAGGCACCTAATTTTACCACAAAAGACTGGGGAAACGTATTGACTCGAGTATAAGCCTAGGGTGTCCATCTGCATGCCTCACCATGCCTCACTTTGCCTCACTGTGTCCATGCCTCACTGTGCCCATGCCTCACTGTGCCCATGCCTCACTGTGCCTATGCCTCACTGTGTCCATGCCTCACTGTACCCATGCCTCACTGTGCCCATGCCTCACTGTGCCCATGCCTCACTGTGTTCATGACTAGACTGACGTTTAACATGGGAGTCTATGGAAGGGGTGCCCTACTTTGAAAAATTGGTGCTCCCCGGCCGTAGGTCCTCCGGACAACAAACTTTGCACACTTGTAGAGGAGAAATGGGGCTACATGTGTGCCAAGTTCCGGGTCCAGGGGACTTACAGCCGTCCAGTACCGGGTCCCCAAATTCCGGGAGATCAGACGCAAAAAGATGACTCGCGTATAAGCCGAGGGGGGCATTTTCAGCACAAAAATAAAGTGCTGGAAAACTCGGCTTATACTCAAGTATATACGGTAACCACACCCATGGTATGCAGAATACCAACTCTGAACACACAACACATCCAACCTTGAAGCAGATGGGCTGCAGCAGCCAAATTCCACACCGGTTGCCACTCCTGTCGGTTAAGAAGGATTTGGCTGCCCAATGACCGGGCCACTTTTTGTGATTCGGCACTGCGTCGCTTTAACTGACAATTGCGCGGTCGTGCGACATGGCACCCGAACATAATTGACGTCCTTTTTTCCCCACAAATAGAGCTTTCATTTGGTGGTATTTGATCACCTCTGCGGTTTTTATTTTTTGCGCTATAAACAAAAATAGAGCGACAATTTTGAAAAAAAAGAGCAATATTTTTTACTTTTTGCTATAATAAATATCCCCAAAAACATATATAAAAACATTTTTTTCCCTCAGTTTAGGCCGATACGTATTCTTCTACATATTTTTGGTAAAAAAAATCGCAATAAGCGTTTATTGATTGGTTTGCGCAAAAGTTATAGCGTCTACAAAATAAGGGATAGTTTTATGCCATTTTTATTATTATTATTTTTTTAACTAGTAATGGCAGCGATCTGCGATTTTTATCGTGACTGCGACATTGCGGCGGACACATCGGACACCTTTGACGCCATTTTGGGACCATTGTCATTTATACAGCGATCAGTGCTATAAAAATGCACCAATTACTGTGTAAATGACACTGGCAGGGAATGGGGTTAACCACTAGGGGGCGAGGAAGGGGTTAAGTGTGTCCTAGGGAGTGATTCTAACTGTGGGGGGGGGGCTGGGAGCTGTAGATAGGCGTCCTGTCACTAGGCAGAACAGGGAAATGCCTTGTTTACAAAGGCATCTCACCGTTCTACCTCCCCGTGACACGATCGTGGGACACCGGCGGAAATCGAGTCCGCGGGTATCGTGGGCACGGTTCCCGAAGTACGCAGCGGGCACGTGTGCACCCGCCCACAATGCCGCGATTTAAAGGGGACGTACCTGTACTCCCATTTGTACAGCTGTGCCATTGTGCCGACGTATATCGTTGTGCGCTGGACGGCGAAGGGTTAACCTAATTAGTTGCAAAAGGTTCTTCCAGCTCTTCCTTGTTACTACCACTTACAGTACTTTGCCAGCTTTTTGTTGCCCTGTCCCAACTTTTTTGAGACGTGTTGCTGCCATCAATTTCAAAACAACTTTAAAATGAAAGGGTCGGGCTGAAGAGAAAAGAGCGAGATAAGTATTATTCTTCTCATTGATATCAACACTAGAGCACTAGAACTCCCATTAGAACCAATGATGGAGCACTGATGTCGGGGGGGGGGGGGGGGTTCTACTCCCTCTGGCCACAGTCTCGCCCCTCTAAAGCCTGAAGGACACTAAACTGGCCCTTTGCTTAGAAATGATGGAGACCCCTGAGCTAGATGATACTGGACATCTTCCATACCTCCCAACATTCTGAGATGGGAATGAGGGACACCTACTAGAAAACGTATGTAGGTATAGGACACGCCCCCCTGCCACACCCTCTTAACTGCTTAAAGCGGATGTGCCACTAAAAACATGTATTAAAAGCCAGCAGCTACAAATACTGCAGCTGCTGACTTTTAATATAAGGACACTTACCTGTCCTGGAGTCCAGCGGTGATCGCAGCAGATGACGAGCGATCGCTCGTCACCCTGCTGCTCCCCCCTCCATCCACGGTGAGGGAACCAGGAAGTGAAGCGCTCCGGCTTCACTGCCCGGTTCCCTACGGCGCATGCGCGAGTCGCGCTGCGCCCGCCGATTGGCTCCCGCTGTGTGCTGGGAGCTGAGTGTTCCCAGCATACAACGGGGGACGGACGGAAGGTAAGGAAAAAACCCGTCCTTTGCCCGTATCGTAGGGCCGGAAGTGGGTGCAGATACCTGTCTGTAGACAGGTATCTGCACCCCCCTCCCCCCTGAAAGGTGTCAAATGTGACACCGGAGGGGGGGAGGGTTCCGATCAGCGGGACTCCACTTTAGAGTGGAGATCCGCTTTAAGGACCGCTTCCTGCACATATACGTCGGCAGAATGGCACGGTTGGGCACAAGCACTTACAGGTACGTCCTCTTTAAGTGCCTAGCCGTGAGTCGCGGCCAGTCCGAAGCTCCGTGACCACGGGACCCGCAGACCCGATCGCCACTGGAGTCCTGCGATCGGTCCCCGGAGCTGAAGAACGGGGAGAGGTGTGTGTAAACACGGCTTCCCCGTTCTTCACTGTGGCGCCGTCATCGATCGTGTGTTCCCTGATATAGGGAAACACAATCAATGACGTCACACCTACAGCCACACCCCCCTACAGTTAGAAACACAGATGAGGTCACACTTAACCCCTTCAGCGCCCCCTTGTGGTTAACTCCCAAACTGCAATTGTCATTTTCACAGTAATCAGTGCATTTTTATAGCACTTTTTGCTGTGAAAATGACAATGGTCCCAACAATGTGTCAAAATTGTCCGAAGTGTCCGCCATAATGTCGCAGTCACGAAAAAAATCGATGATTGCCGCCATTAGTAGTAAAAAAAAAAAAAATAATAAAAATGCAATAAAACTATCCCCTATTTTGTAAACGCTATAAATTTTGCACAAACCAATCGATAAACGCTTATTGCAATTTTTTTTTTACCAAAAATAGGTAGAAGAATACGTATCGGACTAAACTGAGGGAAAAAAAATGTTTTATATATGTTTGGGGGATATTTATTATAGCAAAAAGTAAAAAATATTGAATTTTTTTCAAAATTGTCGTTCTATTTTTGTTTATAGCGCAAAAAAATAAAAAAACGCAGAGGTGATCAAATACCACCAAAAGAAAGCTCTGTTTGTGGAAGAAAAAAGGAAGCCAATTTTATTTGGGAACCACGTCGCACGACCGCGCAATTGTCAGTTAAAGCGACGCAGTGCCGAATCGCAAAAACTGGCCGGGTCCTTTAGCTGCCTAAGGGTCCAGGTCTTAAGTGGTTAAAGGAGAATTAACTAAGAAAAAGGTTAATTAAATCGACAAGGGCTTTTTTTTTTTCTTTATATTGGCTTTTAAAAATGACAAATGCAGCAATTTAGAAATCGGATGAAAGGTTTAGTGCTGGGAAACTCTTTTTGAAAAATAAAAAGTGCATTTTATATACAACTCTATAGAGATCAGACCAAAATGAGGGACAAATGAGGAGGAAAGAGGGACAGAGGGACATTCCTCCAAATCAGGGACAGTTGGGGGCTATGCATCCTCCAATCAGGAAGAGAGGCAGGTTATAACTGTTCTATAGCATGCTAAACTCTGACCAGTTATACTGTATATTATTATTATTTTTTTTTGCCCAAGCCATTTTTTGAACATTCTGTACATCACTGGATATCATTTGTAGACAACAGTTGTCCGCATGTGGCCAGAAAAGCAAATGCTTGACTTCTGATGCTCTATATCCCCCCCATGCTGCTTTTCAATGTTCCTCTAGTTTATTAGAGTTCCAGATAGAGAGCTGTGAAGTGAAATACAAAAGATGTGAAGAGATGGTCTGCTGTCACTATGGAGGGTGTGAGTTCAGCCCGGGAGAGGTGACATCCTTTGCCTTAACTACTTCAATACCGGCCCATCGTCATATGACGTCCTGGGCTTTGCGGGGGGGGGGGGGGGATATCTGAATGCTGGGTGGAGCTAGAGGCACCATTCAGATATCCATTAGGTAGATTCAGGTAGAGTTAGGCCGGCGTATCAGTAGATATCGCCGACCTAACTCAGAATCTACGCCGACTTATGTTTAAGTGTATTCTCAAACAGAGATACGCTTAAACATATCTAAGATACGACGGCCTGCGCCTTCCTATCTTAGGTTGCAATATTTTGGCTGGCCGCTAGGTGGCGCTTCCATTGCGGTCGGCGTAGAATATGTAAATCAGTAGATACGCCTATTCACGAACGTACGCCTGGCCGACGCAGTACATTTACGCCGTTTCCGTAAGAGATAGGCCGCCTAAAGTTAAAGCTGCCCCCTAGGTGGCGTAGACAATGTTAAAGTATGGCCGCCGTTCCCGCTTCAAAATTCGAAAATTTTTACGTCGATTGCGTAAGTCGTCCGTGAATAGGGATTTACGTCGTTTACGTCCACGTCTAAATCAATAGGCCCGTGCGGCGGACTTAGCCGCAATGCACACTGGGAAATGTAGGCGCCCGGCGCATGCGCAGTTAAAAAGAATGTCAATCACGTCGGGTCAAGCCTCATTACCATAAAACTTTGAGAATCATGTACTTGCCTCGCTAACTTACGGCGGCGTAGCCTAAACACGCTAAGCTACGCCGCCGCAAAGTTGGGCCAATCTCTCTGAATCTACCTACATGTCTTCAGCCGGCGATCCTGCGCACCATAAGAACGATCATAGCAGCGGTTCCGCCGCTTGATAAAAAGGCGGATACATTTTTTTTTTATATATATATTAGTTTTTTATTAAAGGGCCCATAGGTCCTTTTTTTTTTTTACTAAAGGGCCCAGAGGTCCCCAGGGTCCTGGATGGCACCCCCCCCCTTTTTTTATAATAATTATTATTTTTTTTATTAAAGGGCCCAGGTGGCTACCCCCCCTTGTTTTTATATTTTTTTTGTAAAAGGCCTGGAAGTCCCCAGGGCAACCCCCCCCCCCCCATTTGTGGCACCCCCAGCTTCTCAATTCACGCCCCCCCCCCCTGATTCTCGATTTGAGGTGGCAGCATCCCCCCCGGATCTCTGCTCCAGGCAGTGCCGATCCTGACCTCCCTGGGGCCCTAAGCAAAATGACATGGCACATTAAAAATGAGAAGCGGGGGGGCGCTGACGACAGTGACAAAAAGAAAGTTGAGAAGTGGGGGGAGGGGGTGTTCTGCTGTCGGAAATGACATCTTCCATTACATTGAGAAGCAGGGGGTGCTGACTTCTTACCTCTTCTCCCATGCAGCCAGCGAGTTGCGAAGCGGGGTGAGGGGGCGAAAATGACTTCTCACCAGGTGGGGCCTCTAGTAATATGGGGGGCCCTTTGTAGCTTTGCGGGACCCTAAGCGGCTTGCATAGTGAGCCTATAGGGCGGATCGGCCCTGGCTCCAGGGGGCCCATGCCTGAAGCTGCGTAAGAGGCCCCATAATTCCTGATGGTGGCCCTGAGCGAAGACACGCGTCTATCGTTGGGTTTTCTTGCGGCAGAGAGGTGTCAGGGGGGAGACAATATAGACGTCTGATTATCTGCCACTGATAGACAGTGCTCCGTATTGATCCACCCATGGAGATGTGACAACATGAAATTAGGGGCTGATGTCCGCCCTTGTCTGGTCAATCATCTAAACACTGGCCCGTTGCCCATATATCACAGCGGCTGATGGAAAGTCGCACTTGCGTCCATATGACGCAGAAACGCGGCGGACCCGACTGTCAAAATTTAGCAGCAAATCTGAGTGCATTATAAAGAAATTATCATTTTGCTTTTTTTCTAAACGGGCGCTTTGTCCGTTCTTCGCTCTGCGCGTCTCCGCCTTGTATTTTAAGCTGAAAGTTTGTTCATTTCTGCATATTTTTTTTTTTTTTTAAGGAATATCACTCAGAACGTCTCCTGAGCAGTGCGATAATTGCAGCTGTTCTACAGTAATGTATTCTGAAGTATATCTCCCTCTCTCTACACATCATTGATATGCAAATTTGAACTTTCTTCTAAATCTTTTAAAAACCACTCGTGAGCAAATGTATTTATGAACTAATGAAAGTGGAATTTAACCACCTCCCCCCGAGGCCCGCTTTACTCCGGGGATAGGTGTTTTTTTATGTAATTCTTGGCATACCAGATGGTGGCACTGCAGCATAATGCCCTCCAACTAAGGCCTTCCCTAAAAAAGGAGAGCGGGGTTTATCTCAACTAGGGTTGTCCCGATACCACTTTTTTAGGACTGAGTACAAGTACCGATACTTTTTTTCAAGTAGTCGCCGATACCGAATACCGATACTTTTTTTAAATGTGTCCCAAATGCAGCCATGTCCCCCACATATGCAGCCATGTCCCTCACATATGCAGCAATGTCCCTCTAGCCATGTCCCTCACATATGCAGCAATGTCCCTCTAGCCATGTCCCTCACATATGCAGCAATGTCCCTCTAGCCATGTCCCTCACATATGCAGCAATGTCCCTCTAGCCATGTCCCTCACATATGCAGCAATGTCCCTCTAGCCATGTCCCTCACATTTGCAGCCATGTCCCTCTAGCCATGTCCCTCACATATGCAGCCATGTCCCTCACATATGCAGCAATGCCCCTCTAGCCATGTCCCTCACATATGCAGCAATGTCCCTCTAGCCATGTCCCTCACATATGCAGCAATGTCCCTCTAGCCATGTCCCTCACATATGCAGCCATGTCCCTCTAGCCATGTCCCTCACATATGCAGCAATGTCCCTCTAGCCATGTCCCTCACATATGCAGCAATGTCCCTCTAGCCATGTCCCTCACATATGCAGCAATGTCCCTCTAGCCATGTCCCTCACATTTGCAGCCATGTCCCTCTAGCCATGTCCCTCACATATGCAGCCATGTCCCTCACATATGCAGCAATGCCCCTCTAGCCATGTCCCTCACATATGCAGCAATGTCCCTCTAGCCATGTCCCTCACATATGCAGCAATGTCCCTCTAGCCATGTCCCTCACATATGCAGCAATGTCCCTCTAGCCATGTCCCTCACATATGCAGCAATGTCCCTCTAGCCATGTCCCTCACATATGCAGCAATGTCCCTCTAGCCATGTCCCTCACATATGCAGCAATGTCCCTCTAGCCATGTCCCTCACATTTGCAGCCATGTCCCTCTAGCCATGTCCCTCACATATGCAGCCATGTCCCTCACATATGCAGCAATGTCCCTCTAGCCATGTCCCTCACATATGCAGCAATGTCCCTCTAGCCATGTCCCTCACATATGCAGCAATGTCCCTCTAGCCATGTCCCTCACATATGCAGCAATGTCCCTCTAGCCATGTCCCTCACATATGCAGCAATGTCCCTCTAGCCATGTCCCTCACATATGCAGCAATGTCCCTCTAGCCATGTCCCTCACATATGCAGCAATGTCCCTCTAGCCATGTCCCTCGATGCGGCGGGGCGATGCGGCGGCAGCGGCGGGGGGGGAAAGGGGGGGAAGTATTCTATTTAGGTATCGGGGGTATTTGCGCGAGTACGAGTACTCCCGCAAATACTCGGTATCGGTCCCGATACCGATACTGGTATCGGTATCTGGACAACCCTAATCTCAACCATTCTCAATGTTTTTACCCCAAAAGAACCCTTGATATATTTTCCAGTTCTGTGAGTGAGTGAAGAGTGAGTGAATAACTTGTGTAGCGCCAGGGGCGGACTGACCATTGTGGCACTCGGGCACTGCCCGAGGGCCCCATGCCACTAGGGAGCCCCATCAGGGTTGCAAGGCTAAGTAGAACCAGGGGCAGTATGTAAAAAGCTGTGTTTTTTTTTACATCTGTCCCTGATATGTCCGAAAACGACATGCTTTTGATGTGAAATTCCTCAGATTTTAGCTGCTCCGCCTCTGTACTGCCTCCTGGCGTGGTGGCCATCTGTAAGCCCAGGGGTCCCATAATCTTCTATTGCCCGGGGGCCCCATGAGTTGTCATTTTTTTTTGCCGTGAAAATGACAATGGTCCCAAAAATGTGTCAAAATTGTCAGAAGTGTCCGCCATAATGTCGCAGTCACGGAAAAAATCGCTGATCGCCGCCATTAGTAGTAAAAAAAAAAAAAAAATGAATAAAAATGCAATAAAACTATCCCCTATTTTGTAAACGCTATAAATTTGGCGCAAACCAACCGATAACTGATTATTGCAATTTTTTTTACCAAAAATAGGTAGAAGAATACGTATCGGCCTAAACTGAGGAATTTTTTTTTCTTTTTTTATATTTCTGGGGGATATTTATTATAGCAAAAAGTAAAAAATATTGATTTTTTTTCAAAATTGTCGCTCTATTTTTGTTTGTAGCGCAAAAAATAAAAACCGCAGAGGTGATCAAATACCACCAAAAGAAAGCTCTATTTGTGGGGAAAAAAGGACGCCAATTTTGTTTGGGAGCCTCGTCGCACGACCGCGCAATTGTCAGTTAAATCGACGCAACTTACGGAGCAAGTGCTTTGTGAATACTGCACTTGCTCCTGTAAGTTGCGTCGGCGTAGCGTAAATACAATACGCTGCGCCGCCGTAACTATGCGCGCCCCTACATGAATCTAGCCCAATGTCTTTAGCGCCCCCTATATTCAATATATGTAATTGCACGTGCTTCCGAAGTGAATGCTCCTAGTTTAATGCCACCTATCAGTACTTATTAATGCCACCTATCAGTGCCCATCTGTGTCGCCTATCAGTGCCACCTATCAGTGCTCATCAATGTTGTCAATCAGTGCCTATCAGTGAAGCCACTCAGTGCTCATCAATGCCACCTATAAGTGCCCATTAGTGCAGCCTATCAGTGCTGCCTATCAGTGCTTATCAATGCTGCGTATCATTGCCCATCAGTACCACCTATCAGTGTCTATTAGTGCCCATCAGTGCTGCCTATCAGTGCTCATCAATGCCACCTATTACTGCTCATCAATGCTGCCCATCAGTGTAGCCTATCAGTGCCTCTTCAGCAGAACTCTGAGCTGAGAGCATCTCTCTCATACAGCCCAGAGCCTTCACTGACAGTTCCCCCTCCCTTCTCCATTGCATAGATGTGAGAGGAATGAGCCGATCTGCTCTTTCTCCTCCCACTCCTCCCACCCCTCTCCTCCTGTGTGTGCACTGTGTTAAGTGTGAAGCCCAGCAGTTGAATGATCAGCTGCTTATCTTCTCACTTCTTGTGGTGCACAGGAGAGGGGTTGGAGGAGAAGGAGCAGAGCGGCTCTGTTCTCTCCCAACCGTGCAAGGCAGGAGGGAAGGGGAACTGTCAGTGCAGGCTCTGGGCTGTATGAGAAAGACGCTCTCGGCTCAGAGCCCTGCAGCCAGCAACCTCGCTGGGGCCCCCTGACAGTCCCAAGTGCGACCTTCGCAACTCTGGTAGTTTCTTCACTGTTCCCTGCTGTCTGGAGAGCTCTGGCTTTGATTGAGCAGGGGGTAATGTCAGAGTGTTGCAGAGAGACCACTGCTTTCACAAAGAGAAGAAGAATCCTTCTCTACACCATGCTGGCAGAAGACAGGCTTTTCTACTTAAGCTAAGGCTCCTTTGTAAAGAAAACATGCAGTGAGACAATTGCTCAAAGGGAATTTATTTTCTCAACGATGTGAAATGTTATTGTTAGGTTTGACTTATTAGAGAAACCAGCAGATCTGTTATGTCTGATTAATGCGCAAGGACTTGCTGCTTTCACACAGAGAACAAGGGTCCTTTCTTTGCAGTGTGCTGGTAGAAAACTGGCTTTTCTACTCAAGCTGTGGCTGCTTTCTAAAGAAAATACACTGTAGGAACTTTGTACAATCGCTCAGTGTGGATTTATTTTCTCCGTGATGTGAAATGTTATTGTTAGGTTTGGATTTATTAGAGAAACCGGCAGATCTGTTAGTTGGAGGGGGGGGGGGGAACAATGTGAAGTAACATCAAGCACTAACAGAGATCACATATAATAACGATAAGCTGGAATAATAGATAAAATCTGAGAAGCGGAAACATTCGGAGAATTCCAGATGGAGAGTTTGTAAAGCCAAAACTTTTTTTTTTCTCCTAGTTTTGTATAGAATTTGGAGGAGTTGAGATCTTGGCAGGTTTTTATTGCTAAAAGTCCAAAATCTTTTAATATTGGTGTTAGTTCATAACAAGAAGACATAAAACATTCAACGCGTTTTGGAGGAGCATTAACCACTTAAGGACCGGACCAATATGCTGCTTTTACAATTCGGCACTGCGTCGCTTTAACAGACAATTGCGCGGTCGTGCGACGTGGCTCCCAAACAAAATTTGCGTCCTTTTTTCCCCACAAATAGAGATTTCTTTTGGTGGTATTTGATCACCTCTGCGGTTTTTATTTTTTGCGCTATAAACAAAAATAGAGCGACAATTTTGAAAAAAAAATGCAATATTTTTTACTTTTTGCTATAATAAATATCCCCCAAAAACATATATAAAAAAAAAAATTTCCTCAGTTTAGGCCGATACGTATTCTTCTACCTATTTTTGGTAAAAAAAATCGCAATAAGCGTTTATCGATTGGTTTGCGCAAAATGTATAGCGTTTACAAAATAGGGGATAGTTTTATTTTTTTTAATTTTCTTTACTACTAATGGCGGCGATCAGCGATTTTTTTCGTGACTGCGACATTATGGCGGACACTTCGGACAATTTTGACACATTTTTGGGACCATTGTCATTTTCACAGCAAAAAATGCATTTAAATTGCATTGTTTATTGTGAAAATGACAGTTGCAGTTTGGGAGTTAACCACAGGGGGCGCTGTAGGAGTTAGGGTTCACCTAGTGTGTGTTTACAACTGTAGGGGGTGTGGCTGTAGGACTGACGTCATCGATCAAGTCTCCCTATAAAAGGGATCACACGATCGATACGCCGCCACAGTGAAGCACGGGGAAGCCGTGTTTACATACGGCTCTCCCCGTTCTTCAGCTCCGGGCAGCGATCGCGTGGGGGCGGCTAGAAACGAATAGCCGCGCCCTCGTCCCGGATCGCTCCTGAAGCCACAGGAACCGCCGCATGTACGGGGGGGTCCCGACCCACGTCTAGGCAGGGACGTACAGGTACGCCAATGTGCCTGTCCGTGACATTCTGCCGACGTAAATGTACATGCGGCGGTCCGGAAGTGGTTAAACCCCCCCCCCCCTCTTCGAGACTACAAGACAGATAGAAAAATAGTTGTAAAAATATAAACTCATATACAGTGAAACCTCAAATTACAAGCAAAATCGGTTCCGCATTGACTTCAATGGGATGCAATTCCGCATGCGGCCAGAGGTGGGAGAGCATCGGAAACGTCCGGAAAGAGCCCGAGAACACCTCAGATGACCTCGGAAAGGCTCGGGAACAGAGTATTTCCCTGTCTTTCCAAGCATTACCGAATGGCGCCGGCGCCCTCCCCCACAGGCCAAACGCGGTACTGCCTGGAAATTCCCATCGTCTATGCAATTCCGACGTGCAAAAATCCTACACATGCTCTGAATCCATTCGACGCATGCTCGGAATCATAGAACTGAATTTCTCTCGGCTCGTCGTAGTGTTGTACGTCACCGCGTTCTTGGCGGTCGGAATTTTGTGTGACCGTGTGTATGCAACACAAGTTTGAGCCAAAATTCCGTTGAAAAAAAAAAACAAAACATGGTTTTCTCGTCGGAAATTTCCGATCGTGTGTACGCGGGATTAGTCTGTGAGCCTCTTTTAGCCTGAATACAAAGAACAGCCAGCTGTGCGTATATTCATCATCATCTTCATAATCTTCATGTGACTACTAAGGTGACCACTTTTCCAAACTGACATTCAGGGACACCCCACACCTAAAAAAAGATAATCACATCTTCAGCTCTGAGGGGTTCATGGTGGGACCTGTAGTCCTTCACTTTTTTGGGGTCACATTCCCCCCAAAAGTGAAGGGCCCAGATTCAGATACATTGGTGTATCTTTTGGCGGGCGTAACGTATCTCAGATACGGTACGCCGCCGTAACTTAGGGCGCGAGTTCTGTATTCAGAAAGAACTTATGACCTAAGTTACGGCGGCGTAACGTCTGTGATCCGGCGTAAGCCCGCCTAATTCAAATGGGGATGATGTGGGCGTGTTTTATTCAAATGAATAGTGACCCCGCGTATTTTACGTTTTTTACGAACGGCGCATGCGCCGTTCGTGAAAAAATCCCAGTGCGCATGCTCGAAATTACGCCGCAAATCGTCATTGCTTTAGACGTGAACGTAACTTACGTACAGCCCTATTCGCGAACGACTTATGCCAACGACGTAAAATTTTCAAAACTCGGCGCGGGAACGACGTCCATACTTAACATAGGATACCCCTCATATAGCAGGGGTAACTTTACGCCGGAAAACGCCTAACGTAAACGACGTAAAAAAAAATGCGCCGGGCGGACGTACGTTTCTGAATCGGCGTAGCTATCTAATTAGCATATTCATTGCGTAAATCTACGGAAGCGCCACCTAGCGGCCAGCGTAAATATGCAGCCTAAGATACGACGGTGAAAGACACTTATGCCGGTCGGATCTTAGGGAAATCTATGCGTAACTGATTCTATGAATCAGGCGCATAGATACGACGCTGCAACTCAGAGTTACGACGGCGTATCTCCTTTTTGAATCCGGGCCAAGGACTACAAGTCCCAGCATGAACTCCTAGTATCTAAAGATGTGCCCCCCCCCCCAATTTTTTTTTGAAGAACTACAATACCCAGCATGAACCCCCTAAGATCTAAGGGTGTGATCCCATAGATTTCACAGGTTTATGATGGGACCTGTAGTTCTTCACTATTTGGGGGGGGGGGGGGGTCTCACATCTTCGGCTCTGGGGGGGGGGTCATGCTGGGACCTGTAGTCCTTAACTTTAGGGAGGTCACACACCCCCAAAGTAAAGGACTACCAGTCCCAGCATGAACCCCTGATATCTAAAGATGTGACCCCCCACCCCCCAAATTTGAAACTTCCAGCATGAGCCCGTGAGATCTAAGGGTGTGACCCCATAGATTTCACAGATCTATGCTGGGACCTGTAGTTCTTCACTAGTTTGGGGGGGTGGGTGGTGTCACATCTTAAGCTCTGAGGGGTTCATGCTGGGACCTGTGTCAGTTTCATTCCGGGACACTGTATAATGCCACAAATCTCCAATCTGTACAGAAAGAGATATATTGGTACGTTATCTTTTCTGTGTTCTTGTGGAATGGACTTGTGTAGGGAGTTCCAATCAGGGAGATCTCTGGGTGATCGGTATGGAAAAAGCCACTTTTTCCTATTCTAAGTCCGCCGTCTCCTCCGGCTGTGGATTTCTGCCAGCAGGGAAAATATCCCAGAAAGAGGAAATCTTACGGCCATGTCTGGAAGAGCCCCGGCCGCTATCAGAAGGTTCTAATTAGCGATAGTGATTTCTTTCTGCTCACTCCCTGTGGTTGTCTACTTTGTCTGATGTCAGTGACTCTCTTATTCCTGGACCTCCGACTACCTCCGACTACCCCAGGACAGAACCCTCCGGCACTCATGTGAAACCTCTGCTAGGGAAATCCACCGCCCAGGAATTCTCATAGAGACACATTCCATGAACATTCATAGGGGTCCCAATAAAAGCCCCCCCCCCCCCCTTAGACCTTGCTCCAGGCCAGGATTAGAAGTCAGACTCCCCTACTGGGATACAAAGTGCAGCTGTTCTCTCTTCCTCCTTCTATGTGTGTCTGTTTCCCCACACCCAATAAATATCTCTCTATATATTCATCTGTTTTGTTCTAAGTCTTTTTCCATCTCTTTCCCTATTTATCTCTCTCTTCCTCCTCGTCTGTGAGTGTCTATTTCCCCTTTCTCTTCATCCACCTACCAATCCATCGCAGGGCCGTCTTAATAGCATCATGGGCCCCTGGGCAGGCCCGTCGCTACAGCACAGGCAAAACAAAAAATTGCTTGGGGCCCCGAGCTAGCCAGGGGCCCCCAACTTCCCTTTCCCAGGCTGTAGCGTGGCCGAGCTCCTCTTCCTCCTCCTGGAGTCCTGTCAGTCTGGCCAGGTACCGCGAGTGGTACAGGAGATTCAGTTTCCTGTTCCCGGCCGGACTGACAGGAAGTGCACACTGAGTGTACCTGGCCCGGCCCGGGCACTATCGGATAGGGGACTGGGGGCCCATAATGATAGAACACCGGACTGACAGGTGGAAGAGGAGCTCGGCCATGCTACAGCGGCAGCCTACAGGGAAGAAGGGGAGGTAAGAATAGAAAAACATAGGGACTAGGGAGGGGGGGAGGAGTAAGAACATGGGTGTAAAAAATTAGTGTAGCGCTAACGTAGGTTTTGCGTGCAGGGGGCTCCCATTTTGCTTGGGGCCCCCAAATTCCTTCAAACTGCCCTGCCACCGGGCAACGTAATGATCTGGGGCCACTACAATGATTTCAGTGCAGGTAAACAGACATTGTACGCCCGCCTACATTTACGCCGCTGACTGTGAATCTGGCCCATGAGCTCCACTTGAAGTCCTTTATTGGAGTCCATCGCTCCATATTTCCTTATTTGCTAACAGCTATTGATGAGGGTAAAAGGGTCAATTTGCCTTCCTATAATGTGAGTTTCCCTTTAATAGCCGCATTACTCCTGTCCTACCGGCCTATTGTTTTTCTTTATTTAATCCACTCAAGACTAAGGGTATTGATCCATTTCATATTGATCGGCATGAAGTGTCTGATCAATGGGCTTCAAAGAGGAATGGGTGGAAAGGAGACTCCTAAATTTAATTTTCTAGATTTTTTTTTCGAGTTCCCAGAGTAGGGGGTCCTCAAACTACGGCCCTCCAGTTGTTCAGGAACGGCAATTCCCATCATGCCTGGTCATGTCAGTAAATGTCAGTGAATTGAGTTGGCCCCCTCTTTGTAGCTATAACAGCTTCAACTTCAACTTTTTTTTTTTTTTTTTTATGGTTGAACTGGATGGACTTGTGTCTTTTTTCAACCTGACTAACTATGTAACTATGTAACTCCTCTGGGTAGGCCGTCCACAAGGTTTAGGAGGGTGTCTATGGGAATGTTTGACCATTCTTCCAGAAGAGCATTTGTGGGGTCAGGCACTGATGTTGGACCAGAAATCCTGGCTCTCTCCCCTAATTCATCCCAAAGGTGTTCTATCAGTTTGAGGCCAACTCAGGTTCCTCCACCCCAAACTCGCTCATCCATGTCTATATGGACCTTGCTTTGTGCACTGGTCCAACTCATTTGGTGGAGGGGGGATTATGGTGTGGGGTTGTTTTTCAGGGGTTGGGCTTGGCCCCTTAGTTCCAGTGAAGGGAACTCTTAAGACATCAGCATACCAAGACATTTTGGACAATTTCATGCTCCCAACTTTGTGGGAACAGTTTGGGGACGGCCCCTTCCTGTTCCAACATGACTGCGCACCAGTGTACAAAGCAAGGTCCATAAAGACATGGATGAGCGAGTTTGGAGTCCTGATCTCAAACTGATAGAACACCTTTGGGATGAATTACAGCAGAGACTGCGAGCCAGGCCTTTTCGTCCAACATCAGTGCCTGACCTCACAAAAGAATGGTCAAACATTCCCATAGTCACACTCCTAAACCTTGTGGACAGCCTTCCCAGAAGAGTTGAAGCTGTTATAGCTGCAATGGGTGGGGCCAACTCAATATTAAATCCTACGGACTAAGACTGGGATGCCATTAAAGTTCATGTGCGTGGAAAGGCAGGTGTCCCAATACTTTTGACAATAGAGTGTATATCGATCATTGTAACGGAACCCCCAAATGGGACAGGGGTTAAAGCCATTTAAGATATTCCATTCCCGAACCCAAGACAGCTACCGACACTCCACAGTCAGGCAAACTAACCCCAATAATGAGACACTCAGCTCTGTTTGAGGTTCCACACAAATATACCCTTTATTGAGAAAATCAGGCTCTTATATACAGTTAGGATCCTGCAGTAACCAAAATGAACAATGAACCAATACACATCTTTTTGGTAGACATCATGACTCTGGCTCCTGATTTAATTTACATGAGCTAATTAACTACAGTTGATGTCTCAGACACATGACCTTTAGACTGTCTGTTAACTTGCAATACACATTTATCACAGGGCCGTCTTCATAGCATCATGGGCCCCTGGGAAAAGTAATGCTCTGGGGCCCCTACAATGGAGACAGTGCAGGTAAACATAAATCTAGTAGGTAGGGGACATCTAGGGTGTAGAGGGGTCAGAGTTCTGGGGACAGCCCGGGCAGCCCGGGCTCAAGGATCAGCTGCTTTGGGTAAAGGGCAGGGGCCCCACATGCAGCTGGGGCCCCTGGGCAGTGCTCAGGTGTGCCCTCTCATTAAGACAGCCCTGCATCCGGCCCTTGGGCTGCAGTTTGGACACAACTGTTTTAACCTTTTCATGCTCTGGATATTTTTGGCACATGTACGGAGCTGAAAAATAAAAGATGGCGCTCTGTTGAAAAACGATCCTTTTTTTTTTGTACATTAACATGTCAGGAAATAATTCATACAGACTTGTGAAGTCTCAGACAAGTCCACAGTGACAGTTTTTGGCATCTCAATCAAACAGAAATTTACATCAAAGTAATACGTAGAGCAGGAAGCCAGAGGAGCCGAGATACAATGTATCAGGTAACTAGAGAAACACGTCCCTGAGAATGATCCATCGTATGGAATCCCAATTTCAGGGACTCATAAAGGGGAAAATAGAGCCGTTTAGTAGATTTTGTGGTTTGTTTCTTTGTTCTCTGTGTGGGGGACCCTGGAAGCCCACCACAGAGGACCCTGGAAGCCCAACACAGAGGACCCTGGAAGACAACCACAGAGGACCCTGGAAGCCCAACACAGAGGACCCTGGAAGCCCACCACAGAGGACCCTGGAAGCCCACCACAGAGGACCCTGGAAGCCCAACACAGAGGACCCTGGAAGCCCACCACAGAGGACCCTGAAAGCCCAACACAGAGGACCCTGGCAGACAACCACAGAGGACCCTGGAAGCCCAACACAGAGGACCCTGGAAGCCCAACACAGAGGACCCTGGAAGCCCACCACAGAGGACCCTGGAAACCCAACACAGAGGACCCTGGAAGCCCACCACAGAGGACCCTGGAAGCCCACCACAGAGGACCCTGGAAGCCCAACACAGAGGACCCTGGAAGCCCACCACAGAGGACCCTGGAAGCCCACCACAGAGGACCCTGGAAGCCCACCACAGACGACCCTGAAGCCCACCACAGAGGACCCTGGAAGCCCACCACAGAGGACCCTGGAATCCCACCACAGAGGACCCTGGAAGCCCACCACAGAGGACCCTGGAAGCCCACCACAGAGGACCCGGAAGCCCACCACAGAGGACCCTGGAAGCCCACCACAGAGGACCCTGGAAGCCCACCACAGAGGACCCTGGAAGCCCACCACAGAGGACCCTGGAAGCCCACCACAGAGGACCCTGAAGCCCACCACAGAGGACCCTGGAAGCCCACCACAGAGGACCCTGAAGCCCAACACAGAGGACCCTGGAAGCCCAACACAGAGGACCCTGGAAGCCCACCACAGAGGACCCTGGAAGCCCAACACAGAGGACCCTGGAAGCCCACCACAGATGATGAGGGCCGCATTGTGTATTTCTGGCCCTTTTGGCAGCCCAGTGACCTCTAATAGTGTTCAGTATAAATTTACAACCTCTATTGAATGATTGAGGTGTCTTGGGAAGGGATTTGGGGGATTTAATATCAACAAGATAATTCTGGATACCGCTTACTGCTGTAAGGAATCAAATGAATATTCGGTTTGCTAACACTGAACTGCCAACAGGCGTCCAATCATAGCAGAGGATGGTAAGAGAGGACGGGAGAAGACATCGAGGAGCGTGGAGGACATCGTCACCATGACCCGCTGCCCCTCGAGCAGTGGCTGTGCATCGATAGTGGGCACAGGAGCGCCGCCCCCTCTCTCCTGCACCACCACTGGAACAATACATAGATTCATGCATTGCAATTGATGGGCACAGTGGCGACAATTCATGGACACAGTGGTGACAATTGATGGGCACAGTGGCGAAAATTGATGGCACAGTGGCTGCGTTTGATGGCATGGTACAGTGACTGCGTTTGATGGCACAGTGGCGACAATTGATGGCACAGTGGCTGCGTTTGATGGCATGGCACAGTGGCGACAATTGATGGCACAGTGGCAACAATTGATGGTACAGTGGCGACAATTGATGGCAAAGTGGCGACAATTGATGGCACAGTGGCGACAATTGATGGCACAGTGGCGACAATTGATGGCATGGCACAGTGGCGACAATTGATGGCACAGTGGCGACAATTGATGGCATGGCACAGTGGCAACAATTGATGGCATGGCACAGTGGCGACAATAGATGGCATGGCACAGTTGCGACAATTGATGCAATTTTTTTTTGTGCCCCCCCCAAAAATTATGAGCACCAACCGCCACTGCCCACGAGACAGGTAAGTGCCGGGCTTGCGGGGGATGCACACTGGCAGCATTTGATGGGCACAGTAGCAGCAATTGATAGGCACGCTGGCAGCAATTGATGGGCACAGTAGCAGCAATTGATGGGCACAGTAGCAGCAATTGATGGGCACAGTGTCAGCACTTCATTGGCACACTGGCAGAAATTGATGGACACAGATGCAGAAATTGATGGGCACACTGGAAGCAATTGATGGGCACAGTAGCGGCAATTGATGGGCACACTGCAGCAATTGATGGGCACAGTGGCAGCAATTGATAGGCACACTGGTAGCAATTGATGGGTACAGTAGCTGCGTTTCATAGCACAGTGGCGGCAATTTTGGGGTACAGTGGCTGGGTTTGATGGGCACAGCGGCTGCGTTTTATGGGCACAGTGGCGGCAATTGATGGCACAGTGGCTGCGTTTCATCGCACAGTGGCGGCAATTGATGTTTTTTTTTTTTTTCCATTTTGTTTGCGCCGCCCAAAAATTTTGAGCACCAGCCGCCACTGCCATGAAGATTACATCTCTGGTGAAACTCAGTACCCCGGAGCCACAAGGGCCAAGCACTAACCTACCAAGCTATAAAATGTCACAGTGGGATCCTTCAGCCAGACCTCGGCGGTTTTCATGAATTCACTTGCAGGAGCGTCGCGTTCATCTTGCACTCTTCAGCTGTCTCTTTCGATTACGGTGAAATGTCCTCCCCAATTTCCCGAGCCGGATTGTGCCATTAGACCACTTAAAGTTTAATGCGGCAATTTGTTTCTGCTACCACGAGTAATGCTCTGACTTATTGTCCTACCGGATCATCTGAAGTGACTGAAAATGTTAAGTGTTCTTTGTTTGGGGGGGTTAATCTGGTTCTTTTATCAGCGGCGGCGGGCGAAGTGGGCCGGCGTGAGAATAATGTGAATGATCTTCAGACAAAGAGCTCGGCGTCTGCCCCGGGGCTATGAGTGTCCTGCCACAGTCCCGTTATCTGAAATACTATCTCCCCGCATCGGATTAGACGTCGCTCATCGCGTGAAGTCGCTTAAGATGTCCAGTTGCCTCGGTTTTGCAGAAATGCTTTTAAATCCCTTAGAGAAGAATTTCAGACAACTATTAACAAATATCCTTTTAGAATTACGTATGTAAAATGTGAATAACTGCAGAATTCAGTTTAAAAAGGTGCGAGTTTTAATGATATTTAGTTCATTTATTTATTAAACCACCATCATCTCAGACATTCTGAAATTTCAAAGCAACCCCACAGCGGGAATGATTGTGCAGGCTAGAGACGAGGTACAGATGCAGCTCTGCGGGTGTCCTGCAGTAGGACGTCTAGTGTGCAAATCCCCAAAAAGCTGGACTGGCCATTGGGACTACCGGGAGTTTCCCAGTGGGCCGGCTTCAGTGACAGCAGACCGCCGCCCCCCTCCACTCCTCTGTCTATCCCTCCTCGCAGCGCTCACCTCCTCTCCCTCCCCGCAGTGCTCACCTGGGGGGGACAGAGAAGCAGGGGGAGGACCAGAGGAGCAGGGGGAGAGACAGAGGAGCATGGGGGAGGGGACAGACAGCTGACTAAACAGCTATGGCCTGGGAGTTTCTCACTTCTGCCTAATCTTGTCCCTTGGGGGGGGGGGGGGGCACCGAACTGATTCTTTGTCCCGGGTGAAAAAATGTCTAGCTTCCTCGCTGGTACTGCCTATAAGAGTACCAGTACCAGCCGTTCTACTCTAATAAAGTAGAAAGGCTAGTGGCTAGTGAAGGAGGAGAGGGGGCTTGGGTGGCTGGGGGGGTGGGGGTGGGAGTTGTCCGGCCGCCATAGGAGAGACCTGTCAAAGTGGGTCAGTCTGGATGAAGTCCAGGGCCAAATTTTTCTCCCAGTCCAGCCCTGGGCCTTCACAACTTTGTTACTAGCCCCGAGCCCGAGCGGGGACCGATCAGACTCAGAGCGCGGCTGAGTGACATAGCATGTCCCGCCTTCTAGAGCCTGCAGCACCTATGATGGGCGTCCCACTGGTCCAATGCTGGGACCACGGCATTTTTAGACAGTTTTTTTTTTTTTATCACTTTGATTCCTATTACAGGGAATGTAAACATCCCTTGTAATAGGAATAGTGTGTGACAGGTCCTCCTAATGGAGAGATGCAGGGTTAATAAGACCCCACATCTCTCCTCCAGGCTGGAAAGCATGAGATCGTGAAAAAAAATTCACTGATCGACAGCCGCGATTGCGGCTTTGTTTACTTTCGGGTTATGACATCACGCCCGGGCCGCCGACGATCATAGAGATGACTGGTGACCATCTGGTCACCAGTCATCTCTATGCCTCCCTTCCGGCACCGGCAGATTATTTCTCCGGGTCTCCGATGGCACAGGAGAGCCCAGAGAAGCACCGGATGCCGACGGGACGGGGGGGGGGGTTGTCCGCTCCCGTCGCTTATAAGAGCTATCAAGCGGCGGAACTGCCACTATGATCATTCTTATGGTGCACAGAATTGCCGGCTGAACAGATGGATATCTGAATGATGCCTGTAGCTGCCCCCATCATTCAGATATCCCCATTGAAAGTCCAGGACGTCATATGATATCCTTGGGCGGGAAGTGGTTAAAATCAATGAATGCTTTCACACCGGGGCGGTGCACTGGCAGGGCAGTGAAAAAAAGCCCCTCTCCATTGAAATTAACGGAAAGCTTTTCAAAAGCGCCTGCAAAGCGCCTGAAAAGCTCTTCAAAAGCGCTCAGTGTTTTTCTGGCAGTTTAGAAGCGCCCAGGGGCGGACTGACAACTCATGGGGCCCCGGGGCAATAGAAGATTATGGGGCCCCTCTGGCTTACAGATGGCCACCACGCCAGGAGGCAGTGCAGAGGCAGGGCAGCTAAAATCTTGGGATATTCACATTAAAAGCATGTCAGTTTCGGACATATCAGGGACAGATAAAAAAAAAACACAGATTTTTACATACTGTCCCTGGTTTTACTGAGCCTGGCAACCCTGATGGGGCCCCCTAGTGGCATGGGGCCCTCGGACAGTGCCCGAGTGACTCAATGGTCAGTCCGCCCCTCGAAGCGCCTCAGTGTGAATGGGGCCTAACAGATTCCTGCCCTGTTCTTAGCTTGTCCTTTCTGCCGCCTGGCTTGATCTTGGTTTGTCCTATAGAACTTTCTGTTTGCTGCTTTCCATTATCCATTTTATTTCCATTGTCTCCTTCATGCTCTAACCTTGGCTTGACTCTGGGCGTCTGACGTCTACTGCCCACCCAGAACTTATTTTGTTTTTGTTTCTTGCAGTCCACCCGTTCATTGATCTTAGCTTGTCCTCTGGCTTCTACTATCTACTGCTTACCCTTGGCTTGTTTTCCAGTTCCTCCCACCTGCTGCTTGGCCTTGACTTTTTACCCAGGAAGGAGCAGAAACCATTTATAATAAGATTATGGCGCTGCTGTGATTCCCAAGTGACAAACAGGAAATGGTCAGGAAGTGAGGATAGATAAAATAAAGTCAATGAGATTGATGGAGGCTGCTCCTCTATAAACAGGTCCTGACCAACCTAATACACATAGGAAAGCAAGAAAGAGGGGGAACCTCCGTCTGAGTGTTGCCAACCTACCAGATTGAAATGTATTGGCACGACACCCAAAATTTACTGGCGCAGCCACGTTTTTACTGGCATTTCACAAAAGTTACTAAATTACATTTTTAGGTGCAAATTTCAGTATTTAGGCTACAAACAAGTACGCTAGGCAAATAGCAATGTGATTTAAGGTAGATATGAAGGTAAAAAAACATATTTTTGTTATTTTTGTCACATCACCCACTACCTCCACCCCCCTCTGCCACCAACACCCCCTGCCTTCACCCCCCTCTGTGGTACCACAATCTCCCCCTACCTCCAATCTCCCCCAGGCCCCCTGCCTCCAATCACCCCCTGCCTCCATCGTCCCCTGCCTCCATCCCCCTCTGTGGTGCCACCATCCCCCTCTGCGGTGCCACCATCACCCCCTGCCTCCAATCTCCCCCTGCCTCCATCCCCCTCTGCGGTGCCACCAACAACCCCTGCCTCCAATCTCCCCCAGGCCCCCTGCCTCCAATCTCCCCCTGCCTCCAATCTCCCCCAGGCCCCCTGCCTCCAATCTCCCCCTGCCTCCATCGTCCCCTGCCTCCATCCCCCTCTGCAGTGCCACCAACAACCCCTGTCTCCAATCTCCACGCCTCCAATCTACCCTAGGCCCCCTGCCTCCAATCTCCCCCTGCCTCAAATCTCCCCCTGCCTCCACCGTCCCCTGCCTCCATCCCCCTTTGCGGCGCCACCAACAACCCCTGCCTTCAGTCTCCCCCTGCCTCCAATCTCCCCCACGACCCCTGCCTCCAATCTCCCCCAGGACCCCTGCCTCCAATCTCCCCCTGCCTCCACCCCCCTCTGCGGTGCCACCAACAACCCCTGCCTCCATTACCCCCTGCCTTCAATCTCCCCTGCCTCTATTGCCCCCTGCCTCCATCGCCCTCTGTGGTGCCACCATCACCCCCTGCCTCCAATCTCCATGCGCAGTTCCAAGTCGAACCAATCGCGCCTATTTTTACTGGCACATTCCTACAACCACGGACATTTACGAACGGGGGGAAAAGTGCCCTTTTTTACGAACTGTCCGTAAAAATACGGACGGTTGGCAACACTGCTCTATCTGAGAGTGAACAATAAGAAAATGTAACAATCTGAAATAAACATGCATAGGTTGGACAAAATTATGGAAACAAGTACAGTATGGTGAAAGAACAGAATCGTAACTTAATATGGTTTTGGATCGCCTTTGGCATCCAAGACAGTCTGATATCTCCTGTTAATTGACAAATATAAGTCTTGTATGGTGGATAATGGGATCTGATACCACTCTGCATCCCAAAAATCTAGGCCATAATCCTACTCAATGTCCTTTTGTCTCTTTTGGACCGATGACCATGTCGACTGCGCTTATGCTTATCAGAGGGCGTTTTCCTGAAAACTGTATATGCCGTCATAACCTTTGATATTGTTCCTCACCCAGGGCTGTCTTAATGAGAGGGCACACCTGGGCACTGCCCAAGGGCCCCAGCTGCATGGGGGGCCCCTGCAATTTCCCCAAAGCAGCTGGTCCTTGCTAGCCCACGGGGCTAGCCCACGCTGCCCCGAAATTGGGGGCCCCATGATGGCACTGAGAGTGAGAGATACACAGGGGAGGCAGTCTGCCTCCTACCTACTTGATGTCTGTTACCTGCACTGTCATCATTGTAGGGGCCCCAGAGCATTACTTTGCCCAGGGGCCCATGATGCTATTAAGACGGCCCTGTCCTCACCCAGGGTCGTCTTTAGCCGCTTACCCGGACCATTATGCAGGTAAAGGACCAGGCCCCTTTTTGCGATTCGGCACTGCGTCACTTTCACTGACAATTGCGCGGTCGTGCAACGTGGCTCCCAAACACAATTGACATCCTTTTCCCCACAAATACTGTAAAGCTTTCTTTTGGTGGTATTTGATCACCTCTGCGGTTTTTATTTTTTGCGCTATAAACAAAAATAGAGCAACAATTTTGAAAAAAACAACAATATTTTTTACTTTTTGCTATAATAAATATCCCCCAAAAATATATAAAAAAATAGGGGCAGATCCACGTACCTCGGCTCTTCTCTCCGCCGGGCGCAGCGTATCTAAGATACACTACGCCGCCGTAACTTTTTTTTCGAATCCTCAAAGAATTTGCGCCGTAAGTTACGACGGCGTAGTGTATCTTTGGCGGCGTAAGGGCGCGGAATTCAAATGGCTGTGATGGGGGCGTGTTTTATGTAAATACGTTGTGACCCCACGCAAACAACGTTTTTTTTTAACGGCGCATGCGCCGTCCATGGGGGTGGTACAAGCCAATGTTTCCGACGGTGACGTCATTCTACGCAAATCCCTATTCGCGAACGACTTACGCAAACGACGTAAAAAATTCAAATTTCAACGCAGGAACGACGGCCATACTTAACATTGAGTACGCCACCATATAGCAGCTTTAACTATACGGCGGAAAAAAGCCGAATGCAAACGACGTAAAAAAACGACGCGGAACGACGTGGAATTCGACGGAAACGCCACCTAGCGGCCGGCGTAAAAAATGCACCTAAGATCCGACGGCGTACTAAGACGTACGCCTGTCGGATCACTCCCAGATGCCGTCGTATCTTGTTTTGTAGATACAAAACAAAGATACGACGCGGGAACTTTAAAATTACGCCGGCTTATCAATAGATACGCCGGCGTAATTCTTTTGTGGATCTGCCCCATAGTTTTTTTTTCTCAGTTTAGGCCAATACGTATTCTTCTACCCATTTGTCACTAGGCAGAACGGGAAGTTACACTTGCCGATCCCCGTTCTGCACCTCTGTGATCCGATCGCGGGACACCGGCGTACATCGAGTCTGCGGGCCCCACAATCACGGAGCTCGCGGCAGGTAAATATACATTACTTTGCCCAGCCGCGCCATTCTGCCAACGTAAATGTACAGGAGCCGGTCGCTAACTGGTTAAGATTCAGCGCCAGAGACCGACGTGACATTAAAATGCGCAGAAAGTCTTCGGCTGAGTCATATTAATCAAACTTGTACATTTTAAAATAACACACAGACCCCGGGCCCTTTACCGTCTCTCGCTGACTTCCTAATGAATCCAACGCGTGGCCCTTGGAAGAGCGCGGAAATGTAACAAAAGCCGTATTAAAATATTTAACAATATAAGAATTACTTTTCTCGGAAGGATTCCTCTTCCCCCAGATGCTTAATAAGGTCACCCCGTAAAGGGCAATCTCATTGCCACAAATTAAACATAAACACTACAGCGATATACAAAGCGGCATCATCAACTAGATAGCTCTGTAAATATATAATGTAATAAACACATCATTACCGTCCAATAAACCTTCATCTTAATGTGTTTAAAGGATAAGGGCAAAAGTTAACAGCTCTCAAACGGTTAACGCCAAGGCATCAATTTGCTGAAAGATAATGTAGACGCTCGGTTCACCGCCGTGCAAAAGTTATACTTTCGATCCACGGAAGGTTTTATTGCATGGGCCAGGATTTATTTATGGCAGGTCATATTTTTTTTTCTCCTTACAGTGGGAGAAAATAATTATTCGATCACCTGCAGATTGTTAAGTTTGCCCACTTACAAAGAAATGACGGCAGGGCCATCTTAATGCAAGGGCACACCTGGGCACTGCCCAGGGGCCCCAGGTACATGGGGGGCCCCCGCAATAATCTTGCATTACATCATACTTGCCAACTGTCCCGTATTTGCTGGGACAGTCATGCTTTTTACTAAACTGTCCCGATATGTTTATGTCCCGGGAAGCGTCCCAGAACCTATACTGTGCACTCCTGATCCCAGTGTTGTGCCCTCCTGTCCCCCCCCCCCCTGTACTGTGCCCTTCTGCATTACCCCCTGTACTGTGCCCTTTGTGTTGACTAGTCTTTGATTTATGGAAAGTTTTCCTTATGTAAAATCGATTTTTATTGAAAGTACTAATGAATATGGCCCAGATTCACAGAGAGCAAAGCGCACATTACGCCGCCGTAGAGTAACCGCCGTACGCTATGCCAACGCAGCGCAGAGAGGCAAGCATTGAATTCAGCAAGCCAGTGCTCCCACCGCTGCGCGAGCGTGGCGTGCGTTTCGAAGGCGTAGGTCCGCTTAGGTGGAAGTGGGCGTGACCCATGCAAATGAGGCGTGACCCCATGCAAATGATGGGCCGAGCGCCAGACAGGTACGTATCACGAACTGCGCATGCGCACACCCTCCAGCGCCCTGCCCCCCAAGCCTGCTCAAAACCACGCCGGCACTAGTGTGAAGGATTGGGGGGGACTGAGAACTCTAGTGTGAAGGATTAGGGGGGGGACTGAGAACTCTAGTATGAGGGATTGGGGGTTGAGAACTCTAGTGTGAAGGATTGGGGGGGACTGAGAACTCTAGTGTGAAGGATTGGGGGGGATTGAGAACTCTAGTATGAAGGATTGGGGGGGACTGAGAACTCTAGTATGCAGGATTGGGGTGGCTGAGAACTCTAGTGTGAAGGATTGGTGGGGGGGGGGGTTGAGAACTCTAGTATGAAGGATTGGGGGGACTGAGAACTCTAGTGTGAAGGATTGGGGGGGACTGAGAACTCTAGTGTGAAGGATTGGGGGAACTGAGAACTCTAGTGTGAAGGATTGGGTGGGGTGGCTGAGAACTCTAGTATGAAGGATTGGGGGGGTGGCTGAGAACTCTAGTATGAAAGACTGGGGGTTGAGAACTCTAGTGTGAAGGATTGGGGGAACTGAGAACTCTAGTGTGAAGGATTGGGTGGGACTGAGAACTCTAGTGTGAAGGATTGGGTGGGACTGAGAACTCTAGTATGAAAGACTGGGGGTTGAGAACTCTAGTGTGAAGGATTGGGGGGGCACTGAGAACTCTAGGATAAAGGATTGGAGGAGACTGAGAACTGTAGTATGAAGGATTGGGAGGGGGGAGGGGACTGAGAACTCTAGTATGAAGGATTGGGTGGGACTGAGAACTCTAGTATGAAAGACTGGGGGTTGAGCTCTAGTATGAAGGATTAGGGGGAGGGGGGTGGCTGAGAACTCTATAGTATGAAAGACTGGGGGTTGAGAACTCTAGTGTGAAGGATTGGGGGGGGGCTGAGAACTCTAGTATGAAAGATTGGGGGGGGGGGGTGGCTGAGAACTCTAGTGTGAAAGACTGGGGGTTGAGAGCTCTAGTGTGAAGGATTGGGGGGGGCTGAGAACTCTAGTATGAGGGATTGGGTGGGACTGAGAACTCTAGTATGAACGATTGGGGGGGGGGCTGAGAACTCTAGTGTGAAGGATTAGGGGGGGGGTGGCTGAGAACTCTAGTATGAAGGATTGGGTGGGGGGGGGGGGCTGAGAACTCTAGTATGAAGGATTGGGTGGGGGGGCTGAGAACTCTAGTATGAAGGATTGGGGGGCTGAGAACTCTAGTATGAGGGATTGGGGGGGGGCTGAGAACTCTAGTATGAAAGACTGGATGTTGAGAACTCTTGTATGAAGAATTGGGGGGGGGGGCTGAGAACTCTAGTATGAAGGATTGGGGGGGGGCTGAGAACTCTAGTGTGAAGGATTGGGGGGGGGGGCTGAGAACTCTAGTGTGAAGGATTGGGGGGGGACTGAAAACTCTAGTATGAAGGATTGGGGGGGGGGGCTGAGAACTGTAGTATGAAGGATGGGGGGGGGGGCTGAGAACTCTAGAGTGAAGGATTGGGGTGGGGGCTGAGAACTCTAGTATAGAGAATTGGGGGGGGGGGGGTGGCTTAGAACTGTAGTATGAAGGATTGGGGGGAGGGCTGAGAACTGTAGTATGAAGGATTGGGGGGGGCTGAGAACTGTAGTATGAAGGATGGGGGGGGCTGAGAACTCTAGAGTGAAGGATTGGGGGGGGGGCTGAGAACTCTAGTGTGAAGGATTTGGGTGGGGGGCTGAGAACTCTAGTATGAAGGATTGGGGGGGGGGGGGGGTGAGAACTCTAGTATGAAGGATTGGGGGGACTGAGAACTCTAGTGTGAAGGATTGGGGGGGGACTGAGAACTCTAGTGTGAAGGATTGGGGGAACTGAGAACTCTAGTGTGAAGGATTGGGTGGGACTGAGAACTCTAGTGTGAAGGATTGGGGGAACTGAGAACTCTAGTGTGAAGGATTGGGTGGGACTGAGAACTCTAGGATAAAGGATTGGAGGAGACTGAGAACTGTAGTATGAAGGGGGGGGGGGGGCTGAGAACTCTAGTGTGAAGGATTGGGGGGGCACTGAGAACTCTAGGATAAAGGATTGGAGGAGACTGAGAACTGTAGTATGAAGGATTGGGAGGGGGGAGGGGACTGAGAACTCTAGTATGAAGGATTGGGTGGGACCCGGGGCGGACTGACCATTGAGTCACTCGGGCACTGCCCGAGGGCCCCATGCCACTAGGGGGCCCCATCCGGGTTGCCAGGCTCAGTAAAACCAGGGACAGTATGTAAAAATCTGTGTTTTTTTTAGATCTGTCCCTGATATGTCCGAAAATGACATGCTTTTAATGTGAATATCCCAAGATTTTAACTGCCCGCCTCTGCACTACCTCCTGGCGTGGTGGCCATCTGTAAGCCAGAGGGGCCCCATACTCTTCTATTGCCCGGGGGCCCCATGAGTTGTCAGTCCGCCTCTGGGTGGGACTGAGAACTCTAGTATGAAAGACTGGGGGTTGAGCTCTAGTATGAAGGATTAGGGGGAGGGGGGGTGGCTGAGAACTCTATAGTATGAAAGACTGGGGGTTGAGAACTCTAGTGTGAAGGATTGGGGGGGGGGGCTGAGAACTCTAGTATGAAAGATTGGGGGGGGGGGGGGGCTGAGAACTCTAGTGTGAAAGACTGGGGGTTGAGAGCTCTAGTGTGAAGGATTGGGGGGGGGGCTGAGAACTCTAGTATGAAGGATTGGGGGGGGGGGCTGAGAACTCTAGTGTGAAGGATTGGGGGGGGGGTGGCTGAGAACTCTAGTGTGAAGGATTGGGGGGGGACTGAAAACTCTAGTATGAAGGATTGGGGGGGGGCTGAGAACTGTAGTATGAAGGATGGGGGGGGGGCTGAGAACTCTAGTATGAAGAATTGGGGGGGGGGGGTGGCTGAGAACTGTAGTATGAAGGATTGGGGGGAGGGCTGAGAACTGTAGTATGAAGGATGGGGGGGGGGCTGAGAACTCTAGTATGAAGAA